>NC_141027.1:69767500-69787500 GCF_052040795.2 Danio rerio
TCTGAAATGTGACACAGTTGAACCAGGAGACAGTGGGTTATATTTTTAAGGGCCATGAAACCCCCCTGTCTCAACAGAGTGTTTTCATATCTCTAGTTTGAGTAAAATTCAGGAAAGTGGGTGAGTCCAGCTCTGTTTAGATGAGAGTGTCAGGGGAAGGAAAGAGGAAAGGGTTTGCATGAAAAGTGGAGTTTCAGTTCGAGCATGGCTTTTTTTTACAGAGGCAAAACAACACACAGATGCAGGGAAGAAAGACAGTGACTATGTTTACATGGACATCAGTAATCAAATTATTTGGCAAATGATAAATTTGTCGACTTTCACTTTCACTTTTATTCAGGAACATTTCATGCATGCCCCCAACCCCTGTGACAAACGAGATATTGGATGTGAGGAACTGCTGGAAGAGTGTAGTTTTAATGGAATGTTTGAAACTGCACAGCGAATGTGAGAAAATAACACTTCAACATATGGGTGTCAAAATTAATTGTTTCTTCGGTGCACCGCGATGCAGACGCGGACAATTCGGTATCGGTTCAGTAATAATCATAACCGGTTATTATGTACTGACATTTATCTACTATGCGCTCTGTCGCGAGGGAGGTGAGCACGAGTATTTACAACACTCAGCTAACTCAGGGCCGGCCCGTGGCATAGGCACCATAGGCAAATGTATATCCAGGGGGGCACCAGAAATGAGCGCGGTTCAGTTGGTTTTGTTTTCGATATTTCTTACACACATTCAGTTATAGACGGCAATTACTCAAAAACCTCTTACCCTGAAAAGATCTAAAGTGTGTTTCCCACAAAAAGACAAAGCTGGTTATGTTTCACAGCTGTCTTTCTTTTTTTTCGCTCGACATTATGACCAATGCTCCGTTTAAGCCCTCGCAATATGTGTTTAGCCGGGAGAACTCGCGCTGAGAGGAGCTCTCAGTAAGGGACCGTCGGAAAAGAGCTTCTTTTTTTTTGTTTTTTTTCGTCTTTCTGCTCCGCTCAGCGCGAGCTCTCCCTGTTGCGAGGGCTTAAGTGTATGTGTGTGTTTGTTTGTTTGTTTGTTTGTTTGGTGCTGTCTATGTTTGTATATGTGTTTGAATGAGAGACCGTGTGGTGCTGTGTGTCTGTGTGTTTATACAGACAGCTTGTTATAGCCTCCCCCCTAAAATATAACACTGTATATAGAAAGCATCGTCGATGCACCAAGATATCGAGATGAACCGAATCGAAGGCATGATAATCGTAACTAAACCGAACCGTGAGACCAGTATAGGTTCACACCTCTACTTCAACATTTCTCAGTAACTTAGATAGACACAGAAAAGCCGTCAGAAAGCCGTGTTTATAGACTATTCTGTCACAAAATGACAAATGTTTACATTCGGAAAGCAGCATTTTCAGTAGATCTTTCAGTCCATAATATTGTAGTGATATTACTGTAAACTTAGTAAATTAATCATTTTGACCAAGGTATGTCTTTAAAAACTGGAAGAGTACTGCTGATGATACGAACTAAATTTAAATTAACATAAACAAAGAACGGGGCGAGGCAGTGGCGTCAGTAGGTAGTGCTGTCGCCTCACAGTAAGAAGGTCGCTGGTTCGGTTCCGGGTGCTCCGGTTTCCCCCTACAGTCCCAAGACATGTGGTACAGGTGAATTGGGTAGGCTTAATTGTCTGTAGTGTATGAGTGTGTGTGTGAATGTGTGTGTGGAGGTTTCCCAGAGATGGGTTGCAGCTGGAAGGGCATCCGCTAGGGACTAAGCTGACAAGAAAATGAACAAATAAACAAAGAACATTGATCACACACTTATCAAATCTGTAGAGACAGGACAATCAACACCAATTGGAAATGCGTCTTTTTTAAAAGGAGATGAGTGGCAAATCTAGATTTCGCCTTTCCAGATGCTTAAAAAATCTCGGGTAAAAAAAAAATTCTTACAAACATATTTTTGTTGCTTTTTGAGTCCAGCTGTGCTGTCATAGCGAAGAATTGAAAACAAAACCTTTGTTGCGGGACATTTATAAACGCAACACTGGCAACCCATGTCTCCAAACATTTATTCTTCTTCCATTTGTTTTAATTATAGTTTGCAACTCAACGTAGCATCTCTCTACCGTCTGAACATTGTAACAGGTAAAAACAGTCTTCGAAGCTATCACGCATATCAATGAAGTTGCTAATTAATGATGAAAGCTGAAAGACATCTCGTTGTACCCGCCAGTACAAACAGCTAGTCTACACGTTGAATTTTACACAAGATTCTAATCACCTCAGCTTCAAAATCTCTTTTCAAACCGGCGGGACAAATATATTTTTAAATATAAAAACCACTCCCTCCATGCCTTTTTCACCTCGGGGGCTTTTTTCAGTATATTCATGACAGTTTGCATTTGTATAATGTTATTATTATTATTTGCAGTGTTATTTATTAGATGCATAGTTATATTTGCTTTACATAAAACAAGTTTAGATGTGTTCACCTGTCGGGTTTTGAAGACGTCTGCATCACAAAATCCCCAAATTAAATTATTTAATAAGTGAAAGAAAACTAAAAACAGTTACACGATTCCTCATGATAATACCGGACAGTTAGGAAAAAATCCTTAGTGTTTACCCCGTAGAAGTCTAAAATTTTATGCTTAATGGTGATAAAAATTTGACTTGATCAAATCTGCAGAAACCCTGTTCTTCAGCACAGCAATTACATTGTAAAGGACAAAGTTGTTCAATAGAATCGTTAAACAAATGTTTTCAGAGTAATATGCAGTGAAATTTAGGGCAGCACGAGTATTAGAGGATATGTTAGTCACATAGCTGTTAAAGATCAGGACGTGACCTGACAGTTTGATGCTGTCTCACTGTTGAGCTTGTTTATGTTCCCTAGATTAATTCTAATTTCACATTTGCATGTGAATGCTTGTTTCTCCCTGCCAGTGACTTATGATTAATATTGTTAAGGATTTATGGCAACTGGATTATAACATCTCACTGATTCCCTCAGTTTTCCCTTTCTTAGCTTTTCGCTTTCACCTCACAAAACTTGCATGGCAGAAACGCTCTACAAAAGCCTTTCACAGTTTTTTTTTTATTATTTTTTTTTTATGCAAGGCTTAGTTATATTTTTCTGAGTGTTAATCTGCAAGTTTGTGTGTTGCAGTCATTTCAGCATTGTCACAGCATTGTCACAGCTTATGACTGCTTGACTATAGTGGTTACCAGGGCCTAAAATTACATTTGCAGTAAAACAAATCCATATAAAAATCTGCATTATGCCTAATTTATAGATATTTTTCTTTTTTGCTGCATGAAGGACACCTGTCACGACCACCAGCGATCTAGTCCTCATAGATCGCTGGAGAGCATTAACATTCACACGGACTAAAATCCTTTCTCCATATGAACTACAATTCCTGTCAGGCACCACACACACACACCTGTTCCAAGTCTCCATTGATTACAGTCACACAGCTGAAGCTGCTCATATACTAATTTCACTCACATACAGTTGAAGTCAAAATTATTATCCCCATTTGACTTTTTTTTTATATTTCCCAAATGATGTTTAACAGAGCAAGGAGATTTTCACAGTATGTCTGATAATATTTTTTTCTTCTGGAGAAAGTCTTATTTGTTTTATTTCTGCTATAATAAAAGCAGTTTTTAATTTTTAAAAGCCATTTTAAGATCAAAATGATTAGCCCCTTCAAGTTATATTTTGTTTTGATAGTCTACAGAACAAGCCATCGTTATACAATGACTTGCCTAATTACCCTAACCTGCCTAGTTAACCTAATTAACATAGTTAAGCCTTTAAATGTCACTGTAAGCTATATAGAAGTGTCTTGAAAAATATCTAGTCAAATATTATTTACTGTCATCATGGCAAAGATAAAATAAATCAGTTTTTAGAAATGAGTTAATGAAACTATTATGTTTAGAAATGTGTTGAAAAAAATCTTCCCTCGGTTAAACAGAAATTGGAGAAAAAAAATAAACAGAGGGGCTAATAATTCTGACTTTAACTGTATATACGGCTCACTTAGACACACTCATTGCTGAGTCTTGTTTGATTATCATCCTGAACATTGCAAAGCATTCCTTGGTATATTTTGTACATGCTTTGTTTTATCGTTTACCCTGTCTGCCGCCTTACCTGACCATCTGCCTGTTACCTGACGACAACTCTGTATTTCCTTGTTTGTACCCGTTTGCGCCTGTTAGAACTTCTTTTTGCAGCTTTTCTCAACAGGAGATATAAATCCAAAAATGGCTGTCAATACCGTTTTGAGTGGCTTATGGGCTGTGTTTGTGATGCGCAACTTTGATTTTGAAAGGTTTGTGTTAAAGTCATTTTGCTTCTGTCAGATACAGTTCAAGCATGAATTTAGTGTCTTCCGTCAGATAAGAGGCTGAAATATACCGTCAGTGTTCCCAACTTGTCAGCTTTTATACTGTATAAATTACAGGTCTGGTAATTGTAATTGGTATAAATGGGTTATTATTATTATTATTATTATTATTATTATTATTATTATACTTAAACTACATACATTCAATAGTATTTCAATAATATTTGTTGATTTAATGTATATAGTTGGACTTAATAATAATAATAATAATAATAACAATAATAATGTTCAATGTGAAATATTTTATATCTGTAAATATTTATTTAAATTTGTAAATAAATTAGTTTCTGAAAATTGTACATGCAACAGTTAAATTTATCTATCTATCTATCTATCTATCTATCTATCTATCTATCTATCTATCTATCTATCTATCTATCTATCTATCTATCTATCTATCTATCTATCTATCTATCTATCTATCTATCTATCTATCTATCTATATATATATATATATATATATATATATATATATATATATATATATATATATATTACTATATTACTATATTTTATATATTATTAATTAATACTTTGGACTGTATTTGACTTTTAATTGTAGAATTATTAAATAAATAATGTTGACGTCTGTATAAAACAAGCAAATAAATAAATCTGGTAGTTTCGATAATAATAAATCACCTGTGTAAAACCTCTGAAGCTGAATAAACTCGCTGTGTAATAATATGGAGATTGTCATTACTTTGGTGAAATGACTTTTCCTGATTCTCAGTCAGAACACTTCCTCCGAGTACAGTTTAATGTCAACTAAATCACGCCAATATTCCTAGCGATGAGTGATGAATCTTGTAAACAAAGGCAAGATGTGGAGCAGCTTGAAGGCACACAGGCCTAGTTAAAGTGTCATATGAACACAGGCAGAGGGCCCCTACCGAGACATGCTATTTATGTTTTATAGCCCCACAGACTCCTCAGCTGAGATATAAACACAAATATCAGCCTAAATCAGCATTGTATGTTCTCATCTACTTCATCACACAATCTCAGACATGCACTGATTCTCGGTTTTCTGAGAGTCCAGTAGTAACCAGAGCATAAAACTAACATTTGGCACACCTAATACATATATATATCGTCACCTTAGAATTATAAGGTTCTGTCTGACATTTTTGTCAAAATTGAGTTATTGTCATATTTTTTATTTAATGACAACTTATTTACATTATGGGATTTTTTTTAGAAGTTGTTTACATTTGAAGACTTTTTATTTAAAAAACAAATGTTACACACTATACTGTTTGCTGTGGAATGCAAAAACTTTAAAGCTCTATCTCAAAATCATTCAGAACACAGATAGAACCTTATAATTCTAAGGTGACGCTATATACACAGTTGAAAACCTTTTGTATGAGGATCTACTTTCTTCCACCATTCAGTCACATCTGATGACATCAGAACAGCAGAAATCTGTTAATTCACAAATGTCACTTTAGAGCTAGTATTTGAATGATTCTCTAGTGTAATATCTAAAATGATGACAAAACAGGATTTTGCTCATATTTAAGATTATAAGGCTAGAAATGTCATCAGTCTAAGGAGATTTCCCAGTATTTCTCTGTTGCAATCGGGAGATCACTATAATTAACCCCAAAAAAGCAAGCACTTCTGGATTACTATGGTATAAATACAGCACCACAACATACAAAAGAGAGAGATTGACTTAGAATGTCGCTTACCTGTTTAATAATGATTTGATCAGCTGCAGAGTTTTTCTCCCTTAAGGATGCACTATGCAGTCTCGGTCGCCATTATGTGGCGCAAACGTACTTGCTCTCCTCAGTATGACAGTCTGATGGCGCTGAAGTGCAGTATCTCCGTAATTATAAATATTTAAAATAGGCACTATCCTCATAAATAAACTGCATAGTTGCAACATAAACCACTACATTCTTGACTAAAAAGCTTCAAAAGTACATTATGTTGTCCAACAGCTGCAATATTGGTCAAACTGTAGTGAGTTTATTGATCTTCTGTCACTCTATGTTGGCGGAGTAATACACAGGGTGAAGATGCTGTACCAGTGCTGTTATTGCAGAATATTTCACGGCTATCAGCCAATCAGATTCAAGAACCAGACAGAACTGTTGTATATTTATTAAGTATTTTAAAAATATATATTTTTTGGCATATATATTAAGTATATCTGTATATATTTATTTATTTTATATCATTGGAATGGGGGCCTACATCATAGAAAATGTGGTCCAAAGTATAAAATTCTAATTTTAATATTAATAATTTAATATTTTTATTTAATAAATAATTTAATAATTATTATTTATTTTTATACCTCACACTATTAAAATGTGCTAACATTAGAGGAATAAGGACTAATATGTTTATTATTATTATTATTATTATTATTATTATTATATGGGCTCACTTAACAAGCCGAACTGAAATGCATGTCAAAAAGTCAGTTATTTAGCTGCAGAACATGATCTTGATGGCAGGCGGAGGTTTAGCAGGTGCAGAAGGGCCGGGGGCCGGGGTTTGCTGACCCCGAAGGCTACTAGAGCTGGCCTGAGAGTCTTGGGCATAGACGTACAGTAATGACACGGCAGATGGGCGACTGTCTACTCAGCAACCACAGAGGAAGTCCCCTGCCAGCGTCATGCTGCGCCCCATAATCATGAGCTCTGGTGCGGTGCAGGACGTCCCGCCGCGGTGCCCGTGCCTCCCCCTAGATGTGCCCCTGCCGCTTCAGCTTTTATCTCTCAGACTCTGGAAGCAGGACGTCCCGGGAGTCTCCCATCACGTGAAAGAGCTGTTTTAATCTCTACAGGGGTGTTGATGGCCTTTAATCCGTCATCCTCTCATATTCATGATGTTTACTTTGAAGAGATCCACTGCTGTCATCACCGCAGTTCAGAAAGCGCTGCGGGATGGGCTTATCAACGCAGAACAATCTCAAAGGCCGTCATGTGTTTGCGGGTGTTTAATATTATTGTAGCTCTGCTCCTTAAAAAAAAAAAAGGGGGGTGGGGGCTGCTTTTGTTTCCTTCTCTTGCTTTGTCTTTGTTTGCTGCTACAAAAATATCAGTCCATTAATTTGTTACAAATAAGTAATTCATAGTAAAATATCAGTAATAGATTGTATTGTCAGGGCATTTTCATTCATCATGTAGTGTAATATTGTACACTACACTCTCCATGCCAGATAAATAAGATCTAGCCCAGTAGGCCAGATCCTGTCAGAAAATGTCTGTTTCTCTGGGGATCCAGTCAGCAGAGCCGCTCAATACCCAAACCTGTTAACCAGTATTCAACTGAATTAACAATCTCCTATTAGAATGACCAAAATGGTCACAAATGTTTAATTCAATGATTTATGAAATAAGGCTAAATTGATTTAAAAATGGTAAAACTAAATGGTTGCACTCTGGGTGACTTGTAAAATTGGACTATTTCAAAAATAAAGAGAATATTAAGGATTGTGGTCCCTTAACTTTAATGTTTTACCCATGCCTAATACCTCATACAGATGTCATTTGACAACAAAATTTGAAAACAAACACCAAGTGCAATTTCAGTTAAAGATTACAAGGGCAAACAATTCATTTTTTTCCTTGCACAGATGAATTGTTCACCACAAAACTTTTAATATGACCTGACAAAATCAGTTTAGTTTTGATTTTATGTGTAACTTAAGTGTTACTGTAGGGCTCTATTTGAACAATCTAGGCGCAAAGTCTAAAGCGCAGGGTGCAAAAGCATAAATGGCGTGTCTGAATCCACTTTTGCTATTTTAGGGATGGAAAATTACGCTCTGCGCCCGGCGCATGGTTTAACAGGGTTGTGCTTGTTCCCCTAATGAGTTATGGGTGTGTTTTGAGCATAACCTGCATTAAACCAAACAGAGTCTCATCTCACGTTCCCTTTGAGAGTCAGTTGTGTCACGCCATGGCGCATTTGCTATTTACATTGTAGACTTTATAAGTGGGAAAAACTGAACGCTTCACTAGTGATAGAACTGCCTTCGCCATTCAGCCTCTTTACTTTCTCTTTACTTTACTCCTTTTTAACTTACTCCTTTTGTGGAGTAAGTAAATGGTGGAAAGTGAAGACACTCCACTGAAGACATCCATAAGCCTACATATTTAATTTTGTTAAGCGCAAAGATTTGTTTCAAAACTATTTTTAAATGTATAGATGTAGAGTTATATCCAAACTCACGTCCTGTTCTTATGCCCCTTATGGTGATGCATACGTCTCCAAAACCCGACAGGTGGACAAATCTAAACTTGTTTTAATTAAAGCAAATATGAATATGCATATAATAAATAATACTGCTAATAATAATAATAATAACAACAATAATAACATTATACAAATACAAATTGTCATGAATAAACTGAAAAGGCCCCCCTGAGTTGAGGCATGGAGGCAGTGGTTTTTATATCTACTTAGAAAATAATAATTTTTGTAACGTTTTAATCCTTTAATTGTTTTTTCATATGTTGAGATATTTATGTACTGCTATACATCCTGTGTGTATTAATCAGTGTGTAAGTGTTATGCGCAATGTGTAGGTACAAATCTAACGCGCCCTGTGCTGGACTTTAGATTAGCTTTCAGTTGGTCAGGTGTGCAGTTTATTTCAGTTCCTCGAAATAGCAATGCATCATTTATACTTCTGCGCCCAGTGATCGGCGTGACCCATGGCTCATGCAATGTGCGTAGCCATGCATTTATACTTCTCCACACTGTTTATGTTGCTCTGCAATAACACTTCAGAAACACTGGCTGGCAATAAGTGTTTATGTTCCTTTGTGTCATGTTTCCCTGGTGTTTTGTTTGTTCTGAGCGCTTCCTTAATGTACAAGTGGCTCAAGCTCACTCATTTTGAGGTGGGAATCTGTGGACATGCAACAACTTTAATCATAAGGTAAACACAAAACAACAGTTTCCATCTGGAGCTCCTTCACGAGACTCGACACTTGTAAACACTCGCTCCATCGGGCTCGCACGACTCTCACCTCCGCCCAGCGATACCAAGCCAACCAATCACAGAGCTTGCTACATACATACACAGAGCTTGTAGTTACATTTTTTTTAGAGGTGCACATCAGCGTCAGCAAGGGCTAAGCGACCACACGTAGGCTCCACCGTGTGCACTTGATGCAAAAGTATACATCAGCCTTGACACACCTCCTTTTTAGACCAGCACACCCATCAGTCCACAAAGTGGTGCAAAAGGATTTAATATTTCAACAAAATGGTGCAAAACGGGAAAATTTCTGTTGCGCTGGTCTGAAAATAGCAACAAATCACGCCAAACACATCTTGCGCCTTATTTCGCAGAGTGTGTGATAAGGCCCTTAAACTTGGAAAAATAGCTTTTCACGTGTCATAGTCTAACTATAATATACAGTATACATATACAGTTGAAGTCAGAATTATTAGCCCCCTTTGATATTTTTTTTTCTTCTGGAGAAGGTCCTATTTGTTTTATTTTGGCTAGATAAAAACAAGTTTTCAGGTCAAAAACATTTAAAGGTTAATAGTATTAGCCCCTTTAAGCTATATATATTTTTTTTCGATAGTCTACAAAACAAACCTTAACCTGCATAGTTAGTTTAATTAACCTAGTTAAGCCTTTAAATGTCACTTTAAGCTGTATAGAAGTGTCTTGAAAAATATCTAGTCAAATATTATTTACTGTCATCATGGCAAAGATAAAATAAAGATATTAAAAATATTTAAAACTATTATGTTTAGAAATGTGTTGAAAAAAATCTTTTCTCCGTTAAACAGAAATTGAGGAAAAAATATAAGCAATGTTGACCATCAACAGTAGACCTCTTTGGAGAACTTATAAGAGCAGAGAAGCCTAGATATATGTGTGATTGAGGTTTCCGTTTTCTGTTTAAAAGCACTCTTATAGAGCTCTTAGCTCATGTCTATAGATCAAGAGCAGCTCCACATTTCAGCCGTCGGTCTGATGTTATGACATGAGTGCCGGCGAAGGACATGAACCTTAGCAAGAATGAATGAAACAACCCAGTTTCAGTGCCGGCACACAATGTGAGAAAGTCTTCACCCCCTTCCAGTCCCCTCACTATAATAGCATGTTCTCTCAGATCAATAGTGGAGAGGGTGTTAAATTTAATGCCAACGGATGAAGTCTTTATGTGTGCAGCACGAACTGTGTCACATCTCCAATGCCGCGGCCATTTCATTCTAGATCCATCTGTGTAAGATGAAAGCAGGAGGTTTTTAAGTGGTCATTAGCTGTGCGCTACGTTCCCTCCATCACACTGCAGCATCACAGGTACATACAGGTGAATGAGGTGATTTTTCTCACATTTGCGTTTTCCCCTCATGTTCTACAATTACCGCTTTAGGATATTAGCTCGATTCTTGGTGACCTACATGGTGTGTAATCATCATTGCCCTTGGCAACCGGTTCTGTTTAAAATGAGAAGCCGGTTTGCTTGTACCTGAAATACCTTTAAACACATAATTGCATCGATTTTAAGTAAAGGAGGAGTAAAAAATAATCCTTTTAAGATTTGATGACCTTTTTGCTTGGATTCGGTGTTTATCATTAATAAGGGCGCAGTCACCATCTGTTCCAGTGGCAGCAGCTATTGCTCTCCGCTATGAATAGAATCGGTATTAATCTTCCAATGCTCAGCATCGTTCATCACATGAGCGTATTCACCATCAGACAGCATTGAGGAGAAGACTGTTCAAACTGATCAAACTGCTTGATGGATGTGTGTTTGAAAAATGTTATGTCGAGAGTCAGCTTGTGCTACAATTTTGACTATTACAGTACATACAGTATCTATGACATTTCAACAGTTTATTTTAACTTGTGACTGAATAATTTGTAGGTTAGTGTATGCTCCATTCAGCCGTTTTTTGTTTCTGTCTGCTTTGCCTTTAATCAATGAATTAATAAACTATTAGGCTCAGAACAATATTTTGTGTCTAATTTTGATGTTTTCTGGCAAATGATTGGAAGTTTACAAAGAGCCTGCGCTGTTTAGAGGTTGTTATTTCTGAATAACATACCTTGGAATGACAAAATGGCTGTTTTTCACTATTTGGCACCATCTTGTGACTGAATAATATGTAGGTTAGTGTATGCTCCATTCAGCCGTTTTTGTGTCTGTCAGCTTTGCTTTTAATTAAAGAATTTATTAACTATTATTGCTCAGAACAATATTTCGTGTCAAAGTTGTATGTGTTGTGGCAAATGATTGGAATGATAGGAATACTTTGGAATGTTGTGACTGGCCAATCAGTATCGATAATCCAGACAGTCTTGTAATAATCACAAATAACGACCACCTGGATGTACATTATTCATTAATGTCTGATTGCACAGGTAATGTTTACATTCATGATGCTCACATTGTTTTCCTGTAATGGCAAAACTAAGGCCCAATCCCAATTATAACCCTTAGCCCTTCCTCGAACCCCGCCGTGAAGGCGTAGGGATGTCCAAATTCTCTTTAGCTTGAAAGCGTAGGGCTAAAGGGAAGATAGCCCTTCAAACAAAGTTTTTTCATTAACACACTCGAAACCAAGGAGTAAGAAATACCCAGAATACATCAGCCACAACAGCACTGTACCTGGAAGTAAGGAGATCCACAAATTAGTATTTTTTGTCATTAATATGAATTTTAACAACAAACAAGCATATGTTTTAATATATCCATAAACTCGTTCGTGTTTTACCATCATGCTTAAAAAAAATAACGCTAAAATATAAACCGCTATATTTTGCGATCTATAATCCTTAATCATAACTCCTATACAGCAGTCCCACAACATTCTGACACTCGATGACACCCGAATACCCTGTCAGTAATTTCTAGTTGCTGTCAATTGGCATTTTACAGTGTCTGCTATAATGTTAATGTTTTTGGTGTGTTTAAATAGATGAATATGGCCACTGTGCAAATGCACAGTATAGTTATGATCTTATTTCTGAAATCATATGAAGCAAGAGATCTTGATGACATATGATGACGTTTGCAGGTGCTGTAGTGCTGTCGCAATTCTTAGGGGTTAATTTTAAAGCCCTTACCCTTAACCCTCAATTTTAAGGGGGAAGGGGAAAGGGTAGGGGTACAAAAATAGAATTGGGATTGGGCCTAAGAGAGCCTGAATTGAGATACATTTTATAGACAGTTGTTTTTATGGATGGCTTGACATTTTTAAATGCAAGTTTAAATTTTTTCCCCTTATCAAGTACATAAAATCAGCTCTTATATGACAAAAAAACAGCTGAGCGATGGCAAAATGGCTGTTTCTGACTATTTGTTGCCATCTTGTGGCTCAATAATATGTAGGTTAGTGTATGCTCCATTCAGACATTTTTTGTTTCCATCAGCTTTGCCTTTATTGAACTATTAGGGCTCAGATCAATGTTTTGTGTCTAAAGGCTCGCTCACACCAGGACGCTTTTCATTAGCGTTTATCATCAGTGTTTTTTGAGACGTTTTTCCAGATTCAAACCCAAGTGATTTTCACTGGCGTCGAGCAGAAGAGTATGCAAAATTACTCCCTGACGTTAGATGACGCTACACAACTTTAAGCTTCTGACACCCGCTTGTAACGCAGAAGAAGACAGAAAGTTGTTGTTGTTGTTGAAGTTGGTGGTGATTGGAACAAGTATGGAGGGTTCAAGCAGCAACGCCAGCTCTAGCGATGAAAAAATTATTATTGTTTAAAAAAATTTTTTAAATTGTGCTTTTATGCCTGGCTTTTTGCTCATTGATGTGCACGATCACATTAGCGCACAGTTATTTAGCGTTAAACGTTGATGGAAAACATGAGCAAAATCGTCCTGGTGTGCACGGGCCTTAATTTTGAGGTTTTCTGGCAAATGATTTGAAATTCCCAGAAGAACAACTTGGAATGTTGCAACTGACCAATCAGAATCGAGTATTCCAGATTGCCATGTAATTATCACCGATAATGACCACTTGGATGTACTTTATCCATTACTGTCTGATTGCAGATGTAATGTTTATATTCGTGATGCTTACATTATTTTTCTAAAAGGGCAAAACTAAAAGAACCCGAATTTAGTTATATTTTATTGACAGTTGATTTTATTGATGGCTTGACATTTTAAAATGTGAGTTTTTATTCTTTCTCTAATCAAGTACATCAAATTAGATCTTGTATGACAAGAAAACAGCTGAGCAATGGCGATGGCAAAATGGCTGCCCTGTGAACGGTCTGCGCCAGAGGGAGATGAACAACCTCACGCACTGCACAAAGCCGAAGCAGAGATAAATGCGGAATTATATCATTGCTTTTTTTTCTTACTGCGGCTAGACAGATGAACATTGATGGCTCGTCTTTGTGGAAAACCGTAATTGCTTCAACTAATGTTTAATTTGCTCTCCGTCTAATGGATCTTGTCATTTAGGGGAAGCTATAAGCTAATGAGTGCCGCCATTAGTGTATATTATACAGCTCTGCATTATCAGTCTCGTCTTCCGCTGTCTGTTAGGAGCTCAGCGCGCTTTGGAATAAGACATAAAGTCAGTCAAAGAGAACATTTGAACATAACAATTCTTGTTCTTTTTCTCTAACCCATTATGTAGTACTTTATTACATGGCTGTCTGGAATACTTGATTCTGATTGGTCAGTCGTGCCATTCCAAGGTATGTTTTACCCAGATAACAACCGCTGAAGCGAATTACACAGGCTTGTCTACGAATCATCTTGATTATATTTGTGTGCTTGTCTGTCATGCTGCTGTTTCTGACTGTTTACCCCATCTTGTGAAAAATATGTAGGTTAGTGCATGCTCCATTCAGCAAGTTTGGTTTCTTTCACCTTGCTTTTATTAAAGAATTATACAAATTTGACACAAAACATTGTTCTGAGCTGTTATAGTTTTTTGGCAAATGATTTGAAGTTCCTGCATTGTTTAGTTGCTGTTATCTTGGAATAATGTCCATGATTGACCAATCGAATCCAGTATTCCAGACAGCCGTGTAAGAATCTGCTGTAACCACCGCCAGGATGTTTATTATCCCTTACTTAATAATATGTTCATTTAACTGTACAACTACAGAGGCAGTCATTTTGACAGTTTTTTTAATGTAAAGTTAATAAAGTTACAAAGTTAATTGTAAATGTAAGTTAACAACTTAAAATAAAACCCATGTAACTATAGTACATTGAATTTTCCTAAATGTGTGCATGTGTCATTATAATGTTTTTTTTTTTATTAAAACCAAAAAACACAAACAAGTTATGAGTATTTATACTTTGGATGGACATAAAACGCAAATTGATTGCATCCGCTACTTTTCCAGGGTCGGTAAATATAAGTGCTTCTGTTGCCTAGCAACTTCTGCTAACAAAAACGTAACTTTCTAATAACAGATATATATTTTTATTTTAGATTTTTTTTATATTTAAAAAACTTTTACAAAAATACTTTTTTCTTATATATCTTATTTATGTGTATTGACTTGATAAAATATGATGACAGATATTTAAAGCACAATTTTCCACTACCTAACAAAAGTCGATCCCAGTTGTAAGAGCAACAAATAGTTGACTTGACAAGACAAGAACGCTTTCTTTGCCATTCCAGATGTCTTTATTAAAAAGTTATTTGAGTCATTGCAGAGATGTATAGGTGCAGTCCTCCAAGCTCATGATGGAGTCATACTCAATATTCGTTCTTTTTCCACTGCACTTCCACTTTGGGCTCTATTTTGATGATCCATGCGCAAGTGCAAAGCGCAGGGCACAAACGCATTAGGGGTGTGTCAGAATCCACTTTTGCTAATATAAGGACGGAAAAATCCACTTTGCGCCATGGTCTAAAAGGGTTGAGCTTATTTTCTTAAAGAGTTATAGGTGTGTTTTGAGGATAAACCAATCAGAGTCTCATCTCCCATTCCCTTTAAGAGCCAGTTGCGTTGCGCCATGGTGCATTTGCTATTTACATGACGACTATGTAAGTGGAAAAACTGAGCATTTCACTTGCAAGAAAACAGTTAAACAGAGCATCTGCAGTGCGAGAATGAGGGATAAAGCCTCTTATTATCTACTTTCACTCTCGTGGATAGAGAAACCTTGTACGCACAGACATCAATTAGCCTATAAATAATTAATTTTGTTACTTAAGATTTGTTTCAAAACTATTTCTAAATTCATTTCTAATTTCCAGCAAACTAATAAATAAAAAATAATATCGAAGTGTGGTCAAAAACTGAGTTGTATGCAAATACACATGCTGTGCCCCATATAGTCTGAAACCTAACAGGTGGGCAAATCTAAGCTTGTTTTTAATAAAACAAATATAAATCTGCATACAATATATGATACTGCTAATAATGATAACATTATACAAAAGCAAATTGTCATGGATAAACTGAAAAAGCCTCTGAGATGAAGAAGGCATGAAAGTATGTTTTTTATATTTATGTAGGCTAGAAAATAATATGTTTTGTAATATTTTAATCCTTTATATCCTTTATATATCCTTATTATATCCTATATATATGCTTAATAATTTTATTCTTTTTCATATGTAAAGATATTTGCGTATTGCTCTATATCTTGTGTGTATTAAGCAGTGTGTAAGCGAGGCGCACAACTAACACACTCTGCGCTGGACAATAGACCGGGTTTGTTCTGGTCTATTGAAAAATCTATTATAGTTTCTCAAAATAGCAACGTGCCAGCAATGCGCCTCAGAACGCCTTCCTTTTTAGACCAGAACACCTATGGGCGCACATATGAGCGCAAATGCATTTGCTATTTTAACAGCGTGGTGCAAAACGTCAAAACGACTTTTGCCCCAAGCTGAAACTAGCAAACAATTGCGTCGCGCCTTGCGCCACATTGCGCCGGGTGTATGATAAGGCCCTTTATATACTATACTGTACATTATTTCTGTTAAGTGACAAGACTTTTGTCTAAGTAATGCCTAATGAAATAATTAAAAATCAAGGCATGATCATATTTTATTTAAGCGTAATCTAGAGGCCTTTGCCTTTCATATTAGCCACTTTTGATACCACATGGTCAACTAGAAGTCAAGTTATTATTTGGTGTTTCTAAAACTTGGATAGGCGACAAGACTTTTGTCAGGTAGTGTAAAATCACGATAAAAGTTTGTAAATAGATCTTAATTTAGAATGTAAATCTAACGGAATATATTCAAGTCCGAACAGTCTTATCAGTATGGTCAAAATGACGGCTTTGTTCATTCTAGTAGTTCTAGAATTCTAGTAGTTCATGCGTTAACTAATAAATGGAAAGCTACTCTTTAATAGAATACTTAATATTTTACAAACTCACAGAAAGTCTCAAATTTTACCCTAATAGCTATTAAAAACAAATGACTATTGTTCATAAAAAGCAAGTGTGTAATACTATAAAATGAATGTTGAAATATTCCGAAGATTTGATCAGGACCACTTTAAAATAATGGTCCGTTAGTTCACCACTATCTTGCTTGGTTCAGGACTTGTGGAGTTGCACATTGATGGATTTGCTCTTCAGTGTTTGGACTCTCGGCAGTGAAAATTAAACCAAATTGAACTGAACTAAACTGAACTTCCACTCTGAAAACTGAACTGACACAGTTTCAATTTACTAGAACTTCTGTTGAGCTGTTTTGACACAATCTACATTGTAAAAACACTATAGAAATAAACATGAATTGAATAGGATTCGTGTTTACTAATGCATTTACTAACATGAACAAATAATTAGTAATACATTTGTTATGGTATTTATTCATCTTTATTAACGTGAGGTAATGTTATTTAAGTTTAATAAGATTAGTTCTTATAGTTCATGTACTCGGTGCATTATTAGTATTAGTTCATGTTGAAATATGGGATTTTTTAAAACAATTTTAGACACTGGTTTCTTGCCAGTTTGAGACATCCATTAGTTTTAGTGTCTATTTGCCTTTCATTTGGTTTCTTTGTTCTCCTTTGTTAGCTTCGATCGTTTATGTGTCTGTCATTTGAGGTGTGAAACGCATAATCTTTAGTTATCTTTTTGACATGATTGCATTTCTTTCTAATGGGAATGTGGATTCATATTATTTTTCTTTGTTGCTGATTGTTTCAGAAAAGAACCGACCGTGGTGTTACTGTACATCACATGTTTTATTATCTACTCATGTTATTATCAACCACAGTCAACAAATCACATTGGAATGACACCGTTCATCAATCATACATATAATGTTTGATTTTTATGCAGTCCTTTCACAGATATGTCTTTTGGCAGATGCAAATGAAATACAGTTTGTTTCATTCAATGAGTCGCTGTTGGCCACAAAAGGCAAATAATCTTGACACATTTTTAGAGGTGCTACTTTGTGTCTCAGGTTTCACTCTTCTGGTAGAAAAGACGAGTCAGACGTCTTTAAATTGAACCACAGAAGCCTCGGCGTGACATATTTCACATATCTTGGCTCTCTAGACATATGTTAATCATTAAAAATGGCTGGCTGTGTTTGGGTGTTCTTTGGATCTGCTTGAATTTGAAAACTGAAAAACTTAAAGATATAGTCAAAACCAAATGAATAAATAATTTATTCTGCTACATTAAACCAACTAAATGTATTGCATTTATAGCCTCTTTCACACAGTGAGACCAGCAAATATCAGGAACATTTCAGGAACGACTTTACCAGTAGATTCAAAAAAGTGCTGTTCACAAAGGCAAGGACGTTCCGGATTTTTCCCGGAAATGACCATTCATACATCCATCCCAAAATACTGTCAAATTCTGACATCATTAACCAGTAATGGCCTTTAAACGACTGCGCTTGTATTTGTAAACATAATAGGGGTCAGGCTTTTGTTGATAAATTCACTTTGATTGGAAGCTTTAGCATTCATGTAGCAGCTTTTTTTCCCAGAGACATTCAAAGGCAGAAGCTTTAACCGCAGCTAAATGTTTACACATATGGCTACATTACAAATTCTGTGGATGGAAAAGTGTTGTGAACAACTTTGATGTAAACATATGGAGGAACACTTTCACATGTCGAGATGTGCATTTGTTTGTGTGCTAGCACTTTTTCAAGTGTGTGAGTGCCACGCAGCTGAACGGTTTATTCGAAGCATTTTATTGATAATTTATCAGACAGTTAGCATTAATAATAAACATTGAAACGCTATCTGATTAACAACTGGCAGCTAAATGTGTCTGGAAATGTATCCAAAGGCTTTAATTTTCATAAATAGCGCGAATGTGAATACGTCTGTATGTTCTGATTGGCTGGAGTAGACGTCTCATGTCAGCACGTTCTAAGGGTGAACCTGCTCTTTCTGGCAATTTTCATCTATAACGTTCGATAATGTTACAACTTCTCTTTCCGGGAAGGTCTGTATGTGTGAAAGGGGCTCATATCCTTTTGATAATAAACCATGTGTAGAATCATTCTCTGAGTAATGTATTTTATATTCGCAAGACAGCGCCCTCTAGTGGATTTGTCATTGAAACATGCAACAAAACCAAACTTCGCCAAGCCAAAAAACGTAGGCAGACCCACGTATTTCCAGTCAGCCTGGGTTGAGAAGTTCAGTCTAAATTAGGTTTAAACAAGCCTCTTGCGATTCAGCTTCCCGTAATTATTGCCCACACTGTAAAAAATGCAGGGTTCCACACAATTTGTTCATGTTGTCTTGACAAAAATCGATTAAGTAACTTCAACTTTTTTTTATTTTTCAAATTTAGGTAGATTGATCTAGGGTTGGGCGATAAAATCGATATCTATATATTTATTGAGCGAACACCATTGTCAATAATGGGAAAAAAAGTTTGGTGTGTAGTTTCGGAATGAAGCTCTATAGTTTTATTAAAATATGGTTGCTAAGCGCGTGCCTTGGAAGCAGTGCCAATAAGCTTAGGGTGTACGTTTGTTATCTCCAATGAAATCGCGCGACTTCCGTGACGCACACATGGCATGACGCGCACACATTTCCAGGTACACCTACTTGAAAACATCTGAACTTTTCAGAATGCCGCAAGCGCACATTGATTCATGTAAGTAGAACTAACCAATGTGCTTCACACTTTGTACGGAATAAACACATTTCAGTAATAATGGCAGACTAATTACCTCAGACAAACACAGTGCATCCAAACACTGCAGTGCTTTTTACTATTCTTCATAAACTTGTATCAGAGCTGCAGCAATTGTCCGTTTGTCATCCTCTGAGAAAATGGTTAGTAGTTGCCTATATGAGAGACGCCATAGAAAATGGTGAAGGAAATCATCTTCAGGTCTTTTCAGGTCAGAATAACAACATATGCAAAATGAATGCCATATAGCAGCAGTGAAGAGATTGTAAATAAAACAGGGTGTCATCAGAGTGGCTTTTTGGTTTCTTTTCTTGTGCATCTCAGTCACTAGTACCCCATTTAAAAGATTTTTTTTTGCATAGGTGTAATGTAGTCATTCAACTTCACTATTTGTAATGTAGCAGTGTGTATTTGAATAATGATGATTGTTTCCTTTACATAAAAGCTCAGATTTGATTAGCATAATTAGTTTTGTTTACAAAGTTTTAGGTTTACTGTATCATTGTTATTGACATTTTACA
>NC_141027.1:69790000-69915000 GCF_052040795.2 Danio rerio
AAAAAGCGTCACAGCAGATTATTAAAGTCGACAAGTCGATTAGTCAGCTAGTTGGTGCAACCCCTAATATGTATATAACTTTAATGAATGTTTCCAGGCTATATGTATTACAAATTATATTTAATTTTAATTGTCTTATTATTTATCATTGTAGTATTTTTTACGGACTTTAAACAAAGCTTATGTAAATGAATCACTCTTCACTAACACTATTTAAGGAATTTGATATTTTACTAATTTATTTTGTAACACTGCATTAGTTAAAAGAATTTAATAATCACTATTAAGGAAAAATGTGATATTTTAGACTTTTATTTTAATAAATATTTTGATATTATGAGGAATACAGTGCTCAGCATATATACAGTAAGTACACATCTCAAAAATCTCTCTTTTAAATTGATATTTTTAATAGGAAGCTATACAATATTGTATTTACACATATACGTTAGATTAGTCAGTACTGAAGCCAAATCTGGAGATTTAACTTACTTAATTCAACTGTACCACATGTCTTTGGACTGTGGGGGAAACCGGAGAACCCAGAGGAGACCCAAGCGAACGCAGGGAGAACATGCAAACTCCACACAGAAACGCCAACTGACCCTGCCAAGGCTCGAACTAGCAACCCAGCAACCTTCTTGCTGTGATACGACAGCACTACCTACTGCGCCACTGTGTCGCCTCATAGAAAAATATTAAATATAATTTAAAAAATAAGGAAAAATCAAAAGAAGCAAAAAAAATGTAAGTTGTTTTTGCAATATTTGGTTTGAATTTAATTGTATTACCTTTCAATTTCTAAATATGTTCAGTGACTAAAATATCATTTTAATAAATATATCTGTTTAATAAATCTGTTTTGTTTAAATGCACCAAAATATATTGTCTATATTTACTGAGAAATAAATAAAAATATTTATTTTCAAAATGGGGTGTGCTCAATTATGCCGAACACTTTATATAAACTTAACATACTATGATAAAGCACATTTTGTGCCTTATCTGTCATTTAAATATATTTACATCTTATGTGGAGGCTTAAATTGCATTCAAGTAATTAAATGTAATATTATATATAAAAAAATAACGAAAAACAACCATAAAATAGAATAATTAATACATAATAAATGCAGTTTTACATAACTATGTGATGAATTCTTTTTGGGAAATTCTTCCTCCAAGAAGCCTTTTTTTTCATTGCTGCTTGATGATTCTATGCACACGCTGCTCTTATTAATATTTATAATGCCATTCTGTATGATATTAATAACCCTATTCGCTATGAATTGTTATTGACTGGAGGAAAAATCAAGGATTCAGCAGTGATCTCCTGTTTCATTCTCATATCATGTTTGTTGCGCTCATCCTGTACAGGGAGAGGATCGTAAACACCAGTCGTCCAGGAGAAATGCAAGTCACCATTCAGAACCTCATGCCAGACACCAAGTATGCCTTCCGTGTGGTGGCGCACAACAAAAACGGCCCTGGAGAGAGTTCAGTGCCTCTGAAGGTCGAAACTCAGCCCGAAGGTAAGACTTCTATTTCTAAAACATCTACATATTGTACCTGTTTTTTGATTGGCTGATGAAAAAAGTTAGCTTAAATGTTAGCAAATGGTTAGGATAATATAATATAATATAATATAATATAATATAATATAATATAATATAATATAATATAATATAATATAATATAATATAATATAATATATATAATATGATATAATATAATATAATATAACATAACATAATATAATACAATATAATATAATATAATATAATATAATATAATATAATATAATATAATATAATATAATATAATATAATATAATATAATATTGCACTATAAAATAACTGCTCAAGTAGTTTATAATTTAATTTAATCATTTATTCCAGTGATTTTGAAGATGAATCAGCTTCATTACTCCAGTCTTCAGTCACATGATACTTCAGAAATCACTCTAATATTAATTATTATTATTATTATTGTTGTTGTTGTTGTTGTTGTTGTTATTATTATCATTAATGGTAATAGTAATAAAAGCAACAAGTAGTAATATTTTCATTTGTAACTACATACAGTAATAAATAAATATTTAATAAATATGAAAAAATTAAAAAAAAAAAAAATATATATATATATATATATATATATATATATATATATATATATATATATTTAATAAATACAGCCTTGATGGACAGAATAATTTTAATAAAATTTTTAAATAAAATTAATATAAAAAAAAAATAAACTGACCCCCAACTTTTGACCAGCAGTGTAGGTCAGTGAGTTAGTTTTAATAAAATAATTTAATGTGCATGTTGAATATTTAATACATGTATAATACATGTTTGTTGATAGACGGTGCTTTTGTTGAAACCTCTTTGTCGGTCGCAAATTTTTTTTAAAGCGCATTAAACGACAGCGCATATATTAGCCTTACCCTGGAGTTTGTTCACCCTCCGCCTATGTCCATAGCCCTACACAGGGCCAATGGCAAGATGAAGGGGTAGGGGTATAAAATAGAATTATGTCTGGGCATAAATTTACACCCCTCACCCTAATATAGTTATCATTATAGTTATCGTTCTTAAAGTAAACAGGCCTCAACTGGAGATGCGTTCGGATGAGATTTATGAAGTATTTAAAATCTGATGTTTACTGACACAGTTGCATTTCAAATTACACTCCGACAACGTTCCAGAAGGCAACAAGGCATGAAATACACTCACACACTTGTCAAGAGTGCGTTTTGGGCCTAAGAGATTACTCTGTGAACATTTCCTCTGGAGGTTTTCGTCTCTCAAACTCCTCCGATGCCTCAATGTCAGTTTAAAATCTCATTATATACTGTAGGGGAGGGAGCACAAGTAAACACCTGCTGGCTTTTAAAGCAAACGCGTCTCTGAAGGTGTATGGCCCGACTCCATCAACGTGAAACATGATCATCCCAGACGCAAACTGTTTCTGGGTCAGACCGGCTCCTCTGCGTGTCCTTGGCTCTGATGGCTATAAGCACTTTATAATGTGTGTTAGCGGGATCCTGGCACTCTCGGGACTCCTGCTGTGTGGAGATCAGCCTCACACACATATATATAAATATAACTGAGAACATTATGAATGAATCTGAGCACAAGTCATACACGCTTAATCCGGTGTAGGCGCTCCCCGTCCCAAGCTGTAAAACATGGGTATCAAAAGCAGTGTTGATGTTGGATTGAATGGATGTCTGTGGAACTGAGATAAAGCGATTTCTCCGTCAGCCGTTTAAGATGCCAGAGACGCGTGATCAAAGTTTGCCCAATGACTCATGAAGATGTTGAATGCAGTTTATGCTTAAGCCTGAACGCGGAGGATGGATCAGTGTGAGCGTTACTGGATGAGCGTTGATAAAGCGTTGTTGCAGATGTGTGGTGAAGTGGCTCAGAGGATGTACTCTAGTTAAACTCAAGAAACATTCATACTTCTCTTGTCATGATGTGTATGTACTGTAGGCATCCAAGATTATCATGCTTCAGAAAGGACATTTTTCTGTCTTTTCCCCTTAGCGACTGGCAACTTGGATTTAAGCAAAACAAACTGTTTACTGGAGTTTCTTGTTGTCAGAGATGTATAGTAACGAAGTAGAACTACTTCACTACTGTACTTGTACTAAAAGGCTGTATCTGTTCTCTACTGGAGTATTGTTTGTTTCTCCTACTTCCACTTTTACTATTGTACATATTTTCAATGAGTTTAATACTTTTACTTTTTTTATTATGTGCTGCATCATTATTTGTTACTTGTCAAATTTATTGATATCGGTTTAGTAATAGATCATAACCAGTTATTACATACTGACGTCATTTATTTCCTATGTGCGATGTCGCAGTAGAATACTATGGCCAAGGAGGCAAAGGCGAGTAAATAACGCTCTTACTACTTAAAAAGGATAGATAATTGTGCACAATTCAACTCCTTGTGAGGTTGCTGGACAGTCTTTCACTGACAATTAAGGCAGCACAACACATGAGCTGCGTTTTCACTACTATGGAGAAATGCTGTAAAGCTCCGTCTTTTCCTTGGTCTCTCTCACTTTGGACATTTGAACCGCTGGCCTGTTTGTGAGGTAACTTTTCCTCTCCTCTTGGCTGGTAAAGTGATACTTGTGGATCCAGACACAAGCAGGCCTGAGGTGCAGGTTTTCTTCACTGTGTCTATTATGGATTACCTGTGATAACCGCATATAAAGCGCATATAGACTGTAACCGCGCATGTTCTTCGCACCATCGGTGAACAGCGCTTTCATTTCTAAAGCCAATTGCAGCCCTTTCTGTTAAGCAGGTGAAGACATTGACCAGTCATAGGGGTGTAAGACCTCGCCTGTCAGCGCTCAAAAAGCAAGCGTGATAATATTTACATTAGTTTATTTGCAATAAATGCTCATGATGTCTTCTGTGCATGTATTAGAGTTTTGTTTGATACATTCAGAAAGAGTGTTTTCTTTGAGCAGGTCAAATTAAAGGTACAGTTCATATGTCTTACTGCTGTATTAAAGAACAAAATCGTATTGCAAATAATATATAAATATATTTATAGATTTTAATAAAATCTAAATTATCTAAAATCTGAAAAAATATAATTATGTATGGAAAGCATCGTCAATGCACTGAGATATCGAAATGAACCGAATCGATGGCATGATAATCGTAACCGAACCAAACCGTGAAACCAGTGTAGATTCACTACCCTACTCGTTACAATCATAGACCTTTTTCTTGCCTGCTGCATGGAGGGCGCCATAGCAACCATCGTCTTCCGTTAGAATGTTTAGAACTTCCGTACAGCATTTACAACATGTAATTAGCGATGCAAAAATGGGTTTCAACAGCGTTTTGGGTGGATTAGTGAGTGTTTTTGTGATACACAACTTTAAAAGGTGTGTTATAAAGCTATTATAATCTGTCAGATCTGTGGTTCAAGCGTCAGAGCAAAACGTTATCCTTGATCATATAAATCATTAGCCATGTGTCTTTTCGATCTGCTTAGCCACGTGCCCCAAAAAAAACATATTTAAAATAAACAAAACAATATGATGTCTTTTGACTGCTTTCTTTAACACCTACATTACACAATACACAGCAAATTCATCAGAGTTAAATTCTCGGTGTTGAAGCATTTTAGAGTAAAGTGTTGACGTTAAAGAGTTAGATTTTGATAAATGAATATAATAAGAGTTAGAATTGATTTTATTCAGTGCGAAATCAAGGAGTTATCTTTTTTACACTTGGTGGTGTTATTTCCAACATCCGGGAATTCACGCAGCCCCAGTCACTGAAGAATTTTCCAGACGCCATTTTCCATCTGAAGTTTAGAACAGCAACTGGTGAGTCAAACTACCTAAATGTTGGTATTTTACTGACTTTCTTTAAGGAAATACAGTTGTAAACATATTGTTAAGTTAATAACTTTAGAATGTAGTGACAATTTTAATCTTCTGCGGTTCATTCATGGTCGTTTGTGTATCTAGCTTAACTGCATTACTATTCACTTCTTTTCAAGAATGTTTTTATATGTGCTCACGCATACATAGTGCATAAAAACATCAAATGTACTTGTTCAACACATTTCTGTCACGCTTAATGCCATTTTGTGCGTTGTTACCCATCTGTAAAATAAAATCGACACTTCTCCTTTAATTCGAAGCAAACTAGCGAGGGAATTCCCGGAGCAGCCTAGCCTACTCTTCCCGGATGCTAACGGCAACACAGGACGGTTTCCATAAGCTCTGGAGAGTTTCTAAAACATATCTGGTGAGTAAATGAACATATGCTTACTTGTAAAAGGCTTCCTGACTAAAACATATGATTGTTTGTTATCCGTGTATGTTAATTTGGTTATTTTAAACACCGCAGCCCTTTTAAACTGGTTCATTCGTGGCCGTCCATATACCGTTAGTCCATAGACTCGCGTGATAACGTACGCTTGAATTATATTAAGTGTTGACAACCATTAAAGTCGGAATGTTAACATTAATGTCTTTAAATGACCGCGTTTGCACTTTCTCCGACATTTGACGTTACAGAAGTCTCCCGGAAGTTGCGGGACTAACATTAACGTTATCCCGCAAATGCACAGAGACTCCCAGATGCCTAAGTAGATGCCCGCAAATGAATGATAATCTCCCGGAAATCGCGCGTCTCCCGCCCGGTCATTAAACACTTTGCACACCCCTCTCCACCGCATCCCTCCTAGCTCTTCAGGTACGTCGCGCGCAAGTCACCCCCACCGCTCTTTAGGTACGTCGCGCGCAAGTCACCCCACCGCTCTTCAGGTACTCATCTCTCCCGCTACCTCCCGCAAATCAACCCTGTATCCCCCGAAAATGACTTTCCCAACTCGGGATGTCTGACGTTAGTAAGTTAGGCTATTTATGTAGTCAGGAACATCTTAGTCAAGCTTTTTCTCCCGCATGATATTGTGCTTACAACTAGGCTAAACTTAGCATGTACTGTACACAACATTTCCGTTTTATTAAAGACAATTTAGTGCGTTGTAAACAGCCACCTGTCTGTAAAATTAATCAACTGATTCATATTTGAGCAGCCTAATGATGATACAGGTTTGATTTGTAGATTTATTATCAATAATCAACATCTGAATCAAAAGATATCTGAAAAAGTGTGAGGTATACTCTGTGATGTTTATCTCTTTTTTATCTGAAGGTTATGCATATGTGTTAGATACTAATGTTTTGTTGTTTTTTAACAGCCACAGTTCTCTATACAATAACACAAGACCCTGTGACGGTGGCTGATTAGAGACGGATGGTGTATTTCCAGAGTTGGTGAAATGACCAAGCACACCTTCTTGGTCATATGTGGTGATAATAATGAAGGTATGTTTGATAAAGTTCTGTATTTGTTTCACAATAAGCTGAGAGGGTATTAGAGCATTAGAGAATAACAAATGACATGAAGGTGATAAGTTTTGTATTGTGGGTGAACTGTTACTTAAATAATGTTTTGCTCTTTGCTTTGCACTTTTCCTCTTCTGCTTATCCTAATAGTTAAGATTATATTTGGACCTGAAACATCTGCTAGACTCCAGGAAAGGTGGCGTCAATACTGGTCCTGAAAGGGCCCAACAAGTTGAATCTGGTAAAGAAACACGCACGCACACACACACACACACACACACACACACACACACACGCACACGCTTACAGAAAACTGTAAGTTTATGAATATTTTTTACACTGTGGCCAATATTTTGGGGAAGTCAGCATCACTAAATGATATAAAAGATAGAAAAGTCATAGTGATTAACCTAATTGTTTTTGGAGATCCAACAGTGATGTATGTGTTTTTTCTACTTTTCCATATCCTGTCACCTCAACCAGCTGGGAGAGTCAAGTTGTGGATCATCATGAAAATTTTCAAAAGGTGAGTTTAGATTTCTTAAATGTTTTATTTACTTTAAATGTTCTATTAAATATATCATAGAATTTGATTGCAATTTGTTTTCAAACATTTATCTTAGTCATGCTGGAGTCTTGAAGAGTTCTTAGAAGAGCATCACCCTATATCCGTGCATCAGGAACCACCAGACGAGCGATCAGCAGCTACTACATCGTCATGGATAAAAAGGTCATCCTGTGGCTGGGAAGCACTTCATTCACAGGACATGCTTGATGAGATTTCCTAGCTCCAGTTTGTTTTCACACAAGTTTCCAGCATTTATACCTTCATTTAAACTGCTGTGTTTGATATGGAGGACCAAGGAAACACCCGAAGTGAAAGATTTGCACACCAAGTTGTTTAAAATGTAATTTCAGAAGAAAACTATGCGTTCAGAAGAAAACTGATGAAACATCAAGTTTGGACCAAAGGACTAAAACAGCCTTTTTGAGCACTGGTCATACATATTTTGTTGATACTGTCTGTACTAATAAAACATTTAAAGCATATTTGACATTGTTGCATTTTAAAAACTGAATGAATTGTTGAAGTGGTGAATGTTTTCAAATAAAATGTTTTTTCTTTTGTAATTTACAGTCTATTTGAGTTTTTTACCATATTTACACTCAAGAGAGTTGAATAAAATAATATATTACACCAGGCAGTGTTAAATATAGTTACATTTTTTAACTCTGCCCAGAGTTAAAATTAACCCTTACTTCGGTGTCAATGTGCCAACCCTTTTGAAAGTGTTGATTTAACTCTGTTTTGAGTGGACCCCATGAGACACTTTCAAAGTGTTGAAATTAACACCCATAGAGTTGTTTTGGGTCCCCATATTTTGCTGTGTACTTGAAGAGCACTTCAACTTCTGCTCAAGTCACTTTTTTGATAGAGCACCTGTACTTTTCCTTAAGTCTGGCTCTCTAGTACTTTATACATCTCTGCTTGTTGTACACCGAGTATCGCTAAGCATCCTAAGAATTTAGTTATTAAAGCTGAACATCATATTTAAATATCAAAGTAATTATTTAACATTAGTGAAGTTTATTTATAAAGTAATTTCGAGATGATAATGTGCTTACGATTGCTTTATGATTTACTAATCAGAAGATTCCTACACCACTTCTATATGACAGCCATCTTCCTTTTGAAGAATCCCCCCTTCCACCCCACAATGCATGTATTGCGCACATGATATTTATGTCTATGTCATGATATGTATGTCATGTGCACATAATATGTATGTCATGTGAACGCTACACTATGTTGTGCGAAAGACTCATATGTTGTGCACACAATATGTATATCTATGTCACAAAACATATGTTGCGCGCACATGATATGTATGTCTGTGTCTCAATACATATGTCATGGGCACATGATATGCATGTCTGTCACTATGTATGTCATGCGAACGCAATACTATGTTTTGGGAAAGCGGTACATATGTCGTGCACACACAATATGTAAATGCCGCAATACATACGTTGTGCGCACATGATATGCATGTCTATGTATGTATGCATATACATATTTTAGTAGTATTCACATGTTTTTTGTTTTGTTTTGTTGAAGGAATTACTATTTAATGCTAGAAAACTCCAGTGTTATTGTTCATATTATAAGCTTACTGAATGAAAGTGTCTTCTAACTGACTACTTGCCAACTTACTTAAAATTGCCCAGTTGTCCAAGTCAGTGCTATTCAAATTCTTTTATATGTCATGTAATGTAGAGATGATTGTGCATGATGAAAGCCTGAAGGCATGTCAGTTGCGAGCGTGTTGGAAGCAACAGATTTAACGGACACTCATCGAAGCCTGTAATTGAATGTAATGATTCATGACCCTAGCAAGTAAACAAAAGTTAAGCAACATAGAATCTCATTTCCATTCTCTCCGCTCTGCTGAGCAAATGAAATCACGTCAATCCTGCAGGCCGAGCTGGCGTGTGTAAGTCTGCTTTCTGCCAGAGGTGTTTGTCGACACATGACACTGTCATATGCTGAGTACAGAAGAGAAAACACTCGCTACTCAATCAGTTTCAAAGTGCTTCACTGTCGTGACTGTGTTGGAAACAATACTGCCAAAGCATCGGTGCATGTACCAGACATTCATTCTTTTTCCTTCAGCTTAGTGCTTTAGTGGTCACCACAGCAGAATGATCCGACAACTATTCCAGCATTTGTTTTACGCAGCAAATGCCCTTTCAGCTGCAACCCAGTACTGGGGAACACCCAAACTCATTCACATTCACACACATTCATTCACTACAGCCAAATTAGTTTATTCAATTCACCTGTACCGCATGTCTTTGGACTGTGGTGGAAACCAGAGCACCCGGAGAAAACCCACGCAAACACGGGGAGAACATGCAGAATCCACACAGAAATGCCGACTGGTGCAGCCGGTACTAGAACCAGCAACTTTCATGCTGTAAGGCGACAGTGCTAGCCAAGGCAAAACTTGTCAAATAAAAACAGTAGCAGATTTTGGCATGGGCAATATGGGCAATCGCCCAGGGCAGATATATATATATATATATATATATATATATATATATATATATATATATATATATATATATATATATATATATATATATATATATATATATATATATATATATTTTTTTTTTTTTTTTTTTTTTTTTTTTTACAAATGTTTTACAAAAAATGCTGTCTAAATATTATTATTAAAATATTATTATTAAGTCAAAGCATCAGCAAAGGAAAACTTTGGTTGTAATAAAAAATATTTAAAAGAATAAAAAATAAAATTAAACAAATGTGCTTTTAATAATGTTTTTTTTTCGCAGAGAAATTTTAAAAAGTAAATTAAAATAATAAACATAATAATAAAATATTGTAATAGTGGTTGCAATAAAATCTCAGGCAAAATATAAATAAATAAATAAATAAATGAAAAATAAATAATTTTATTTATGTTGCTTTATGTTGCTTTAATAATTGGGTTTTATAAATTGGGTTTTATAAACAACTATTTATACAAAAAGTCCCAAAGTCAACGCATCAGCAAAGACAAAGATTAGTTGTAATAAAACATAACCCAAATTTAATTTAATTTAATTTTATTTTATTTTGAATTAAAGTAAAATAATAAATATAATACAATTTTATACATATTATAATAAAATATCATAGCTATTATTATAGCATAGCATATAATACAGTACTTTCATAATCTTGTTTTACTCTTTTTTTTTTTTTTTTTTTTTTTTTTTTTTTTTGTTCCTATGTAATAGTCCAGGTACCTGGTCCAGCTCCAAACCTGCATGCAGTGGTCATGTCCCCCAGCACTGTCAGTCTCAGCTGGGATGTGCCTCTTATAGGCAACGGTGAAATCCAGAACTACAAGATCTACTACATGGAGAAGGGCATGGACAGTGAACAGGTACAACTGTAATATCATATTAAATGTGTTGCGATGTTTGATAATGCATGTGAAATGTTCACAGTGCAGCTTTGTATCCTGAGCTTCAGTTGCATTACTGCTGGAACATGTTGTTGCAGTGGAAGTCATGTTTTTTGTATTTTTATGCTAACAAAACGAATAAATTGTAATTTTTTTTAAAGCCATTTTAAGGTCAATATTTTTAGCCTCCTTAAGTTATTTTTTTCAGCTGGCTAAAGAACGAACCATCGTTATACAGTGATATCCTAATTACCCTAATTTGCTTAATTAACCTAGTTTAGCCTTTAAGTAGTTAAGCTGTATAGAGGTGTCTTAAAAACATATTTATTAAAATATGATGTACTGTCATGGCACAGAAAAAAAAAGAAATCAACTATTAGAAATTTGTTATTGAAACTATTATGTTTAGAAATGTATTGGAAAAAAAACAGTTATTTTTCTTTTAAACAGAAATTGGATAAAAAAATACTGGGGGGGTAATAATTCAGGAGAACTAATAATTTCGACTTCTTCTGTATGTAGTTTACAGTTCAGAGATAAACACTGATGTTTATGGCAAAGATTAAAATCACATTTTAATGCAACTTAACGCTCAAAATGAAAGTTGTAGCAGTTTCACTTTGTAACCAGTAGGCGGCAACAACCAGCCATAAAAAATGTTTATTGTATTAATAATTAAACATTTTTAATCATTAATATCAAATCATTAATTGAATATGAGACAAAAAATAAATATGATGTGTTGTAAAATATTAGAATATTAAATTTATACGTTTAGCATTATCAGCAACATTAGCGAAGATCATTTTTCACAATATTGATAATTTTCCTTTTTTATTATATGTATGTATATATATATATATATATATATATATATATATATATATATATATATATATACATAGATATAATACAAGTGTGATATTGCGTTTATACAACAGTTCAATGGCACAATCGTGTATGTAAATTAGAAAATCAAACACGAAGAGTCTAAAAACCCCTTTTTATTAGGAACTACTTTCTTCCGCCATTTATTCACATCTGCAGCTCACGTCGAAACAGTAGAAGTCGTTACTAATTCACCAACGTCACTTTAGAGCTAGTGTATGAATGATTCTCTAGCTGATTTTGCTCACTTAGATTATAAGGCTGAACGTGACATGAAATGGGAGTTTTTAAGGAAGAAATAAAAACAGGATGGTTGTGGGAGAATGGTCTGAAATACGGGATACTTCCCTGAAAAACGGAAGTGTTGGCAGGTATGCTTACCAGTTTAATATTGATAACTGCTATAGTTAGAAATCAGACTGTTATATCTTCTAAGCGTAAGACTCATTATGCGGTTCTGTCGCCATCTTGTAGATAGAAAACGTCAACCAACTTTGGTGTACTTTAAGCAGGCTAATGGCCGCCAACGAGCTCTCTCAGATATTGTAAATATTTTAAAATAGGCATTATTCTTACAAATAATCTGCATAGTTGTGATCTAAACAACTACATTTTTGACTAAAAAAGCCTCAAAAGTTTCTTGCGGTACTATTTTTGTAATAAGAGGAAAGCTAATATCGTTAGTCTCATCCCCTTTTTGCTGATTTGAAATATGGTTTGATCCAAGCCTAATGTCACCTGAACCATGAGACTTATGATTCATTGCACCACTATGTCTATGTCTAATATCCATCATCTTTCGATCAGGATCTGGATGTAAACACACTGTCCTACACCATGACTGGCCTGAAGAAGTTCACGGAGTACAGTTTCAGACTGGTGGCCTATAACAAACATGGACCGGGAGTCTCCACTGAGGACATATCAGTGCGCACATACTCTGATGGTACAGCACATCCCGTGTTTCTGCTTTTTATCCTTCTTCTCAGATTCCTCCATTCTGCCCAAAACCCCCTGCAGTTGTTGTTTTTCCAGAGTGATCTTAATAAGAGCTTCACAGAGAACAATAAACAATGCCAACAATAAAGCAGCTATCATCTATAACCCTGTTGTACTTACATCAACAGAGTCAATAACACCAGGGTCCAAAATTCACTTTATTTTTACACCTGTCAGAAGTAAATTGAAAACTAAAAAATGATTTGGCATTAAGATTTGTGGCCCCTCATGAAACTGTATTTTGTAGTTATTACTGTTCTTTCAGCCAGGGACTCGTGAGCTTCTAGCCATCTGTTAAAGTTTTATGTCCACTGTAAAATTAATACCGAAGTCCTCCTAGGCCATGATTCTTACAGCTTTCAATTTTTTCCCAAAATTGGCTGGATATGAAAAAGGTAGCATAAATATATAACATGTATTGGTCATTACTAGGGCTGCACGATAGTGTGTGAAAATATACAATATATGATATTGTTGTTGAGTGTTGTGATATTATTTACAATATAACTAACCCTATTTTATCAGCAATTAAAAAAACACTTAAACAAACAGGCAATAGATATATTTATGAGCAAATAAATTAAATATAAAAAATATTTAGTCTTGAAAATACCACGAATGACTAAAATTTAAATTAGTATTTATTTATTTAGTACATTCATTCATTTTCTTATCGGCTTAGTCCCTTTTTTAATTCGGGGTCGCCACAGCGGAATGAACCGCCAACTTATCCAGCACATTTTTACGCAGCGGATGCCCTTACAGCCGCAACCCATCTCTGGGAAACATACACACACATTCACAAATACACTCACACACTACGGACAATTTAGCTTAGCCAATTCACCTGTACCGCATGCCTTTGGACTGTGGGGGAAACCGGAGCACCTGGATGAAACCCACGCGAACGCAGGGAGCACATGCAAACTCCACACAGAAACACCAACTGAGCCGAGGATCGAACCTGGGACCTTCTTGCTGTGAGGCGACAGCACTACCTACTGCGCCACTGCATCGCCCTATTTATTTAGTATTTATTAGTATTTATATATTGGTAACTAATTCTTTTTTCTCCTTCATAAACATTTGTTTGATTCCTAATTTTTCAAAATAAGTTTGTATCCCCCCCCCCCCTATAATTTAAATAAAATTCAGTCATGATAATAATACCTTTTATTTATAGGTGCCTTTCAACGCTCTCAATGACATCTTACAGTACATAGCGAGCATATCATAAAAGTAATAGAGAGTTTTTATCTAAGATTTACAATTGGAAATAGCCCCTGCCACCAAAGAAATTCATCTTAAAGTTTGGGACAGAGATTCAGCGGGAAAAAACACGTCACCATTTTTCTCAGAAAACATATTTCTAAAGTTGCCGTTTCCCCGCATTGTGCGTAACAACCAAAGAAATCCATATATGCAATGAAAACAAGTCTAATTAGTTTACAAATTAAGTTATGCATAATAAAATTAAATGATGCAGGGGAAAAAGTTTTAAATACATGAAGAAATGAAGGTGTACAAGGCTGTGAAAGCCCAGACAGCAGCTGAAATCTCTAAGTAGTTTGTCAGCAACCCTCTGCCTTTCCTCATTGTAAATTAATATTTACTGCTTCAGTCCAACCTCTACATCAGCAGGAGGATGAAGATAAAACCAGGGTGGACATTTCAGCAAGACAATGATCCAAAACACAGCCAAGGAAACTCTCAGATGCTTTCAGATCAAGGAAAGCAAGCTTTAGAATGGCCCAACCAATCACCTGACCTGAAGCCAATAGAAAACACTAAATTAAAATCAGATTTGATAGACGAAACCCAAAGAACCATCAAGATTTTTACACACTGCTGAAGTCAATTTATAATATACTTTTGGGGTAAAACAAAACCAAAACTAATTCTCTTGTCTGTGTGCTCAGTCCCCAGCTCTCCTCCGCAGAACATGACGGTGGAAGTGCTGAACTCCAAGGTAAGACTTGAGTTCATGGCTTCAGTGTGTCAGCAGCTGTACTGTAGTCCTGATGAAGATGCTCATCTGTTGCTGTGATTTAACTGCAAGGAGCAGGACATCTGTGCGCTGTCACAAAGCTTTACATCCTCGTTCCTTCTTCCTCTCTGCTCACCTCCCCCTCTCTCTCAACATGCAATTTCTATTTGTCTTGCTGCCGGGGAATAAGAGTCTTCCTCCTCTTGTTTTTATTCATGAGCCTGCTTGTGCTTCTAGTCATATACAGACAAGTGTCTGGGGTTGTGATATTGCATTTAGCTCTTATTTCATGGGGTTTGCTTTAGCACGCGTGACTTTTGCTGTCGCACATCCTTAGACGTGGAACAAAGCAGTGAGTTTTAGCCATAAAGTCACAGTGAAATTAAAACTGTTTGCTGTTTTTTATTGTTTTTTTATGGAATAAATTAGGCTTTGTCCTTAAGAGGGATTTATTTGTGCACTTCATTCATTCATTCATTTTCTTTCAGCTTAGTCCCTTTATTCATTAGGGGTCGCCACAGCAGAATAAATCACCAACTTATACAGCATAAGTTTTACACAACGGATGCCCATCCAGCTGCAACCCATCACTGGGAAACACCCATAAACTCTCACATTCATACACATACACTAAGGCCAATTCAGTTTATTCAATTCACCTATGCCGCATGTATTTGGACTGTGGGCCTTTTTGTTGTGAGGCAACAGTGCTAACCACTGAACCATCATTCTGCCGTTATGTTAATTATATCAGTCATTTCTTTTGAATGTATCAGTTATTGTTCATATATTTAAAAGCATGCGAATTATGCCTTTCCTTTAGACATGAAATCACAAACAAGAAACCGCTGAGAATGTGTAACTCGTATGGCTAGTCACAGCAATAGAGCACAGAGCACAGTTCACAAAGATGCTGTGGATCTGCAGTACTGAATCCCTCTAAAACTGGCAGAGATTTGTACAAAATGACTTTTCTTAGACATTTTTACATTTTACTTATTTAATATATGATATTTTCCCCATATATATATGGGGAGACCTTTTTCGAGCTGTGCAGAATACATTGGTATGATAAATCCTGATAAAGTGGGTTCAATAGTTTATTCCACCACTCTCAAACTAATAGCAATACTCATTTAGTACAGGAATTTTTATTCCAATTGAAATGTTTATATGAAACATTTTTATTCATATTGGTCTTTTAAACTAATTCAAATGCTCCATGTAAATGCATCAAGTGTTATTTTACCATCAAATACATGTTATATATATATATATATATATATATATATATATATATATATATATATATATATATATATATATATATATATATATACATATATACACACACACACACACACACAGTATATATGACAAACACACACACAAGTATTGATAGCGCTTCACTTTTTCCACATTTTTATTTATATTACAGCCTTATTCCAAAATGGATTAAATGTATTTATTTCCTCCTTACTATCTACACACAATACCCCATAATGACAATGTGAAAAAAAATTTTTTAAATTGTTGCAAATTTATTAAAAACAAAAAACCTGAAAAATACATAAGTATCCACAGCCTTTGGTGTGAAGCTCTAAATAAAGCTTAGGTACATTCTGCTTCCACTGATCATTCTTGGGATGTTTCAGCAGCCTAATTGGAGTTTACCTGTGGTAAATTCAGTCGATTGGACATGGTTTGAAAAGGCATACACCTGTCTATATAAGGTCCCAGGGTTGACAGTGCATGTCAAAGCACAAACCAAGCATGAAGACAAAGGAATTGTCTGTAGACCTCCGAGACAGGATTGTCTAAAGGCACAAGGCTGGGGAAGGATGCAGAAACATTTCTGCTGCTCTGAAAGTTCCAATGAGCACAGTGGCCTCCATCATCCGTAAGTGGAAGATGTTTGGAACCACCAGGACTCTTCCTAGAGCTGGCCGGACATCTAAGCTGAGTGATCGGAGGAAAAGGGCCTTAGGAAAGTGATCAATAACCTGATGGTCACTCTGTTTGTACTCCAGAGTTCTTCTGTGGAGAGAGGAGAAGCTTACAGAAGGACAACCATCTGTGCAGCAATCCACCAACCAGACCTGTATGGTAGAGTGGCCAGACGGAAGCCACTCCCCGCCTGGAATGTGCCAAAAGGAATCTGAAGGTCTCTCAGACCATAAAAAGCAAAATTCTCTGGTCTGATGAGACTAAAATTGAACTCTTTAGAGTGAATGCCTGGCGTTACGGGGAAAACCAGGCACTGCTCATAACCAGGCTAATATCATCCCTACAGTGAAGCATGGTGGTGGCAGCATTATGCTGAGGGGATGTTTTTCAGCAGCAGGAACTGGAAGACTAGTCAGGATAGAGGGTAAGATGAATGCAGCAATGTACAGAGACATCCTGAATGAAAACCTGTTTCTGAGTGCTCTTGACCTCAGACTTGGGCGATGGTTCATCTTCCAGCGGGACATTGACCCAATGCACACTGCCAAAATATCAATGGAGTGGCTTTACAACAACTTGGTGAATGTCTTTGAGTGGCCCAGCCAGAGTCCAGACCTAAATCCTATTGAACATCTCTGGAGAGATCTGAAAATGGCTGTATACCGTTGCTTCCCATCCAACCTGATTAAGCTTGAGAGGTACTGCAAAGAGGAATGGGCAAAAATTCCCAGAGGCAGGCGTGCCAAGCTTGTGGCATCATATTCAAAAAGACTTAAGGCTAAAATTGCTGCCAAAGGTGCATCAACAAAGTATTGAGCAAAGGCTTTGAATACTGATCTACATGTGAATTTTTATGGTTTTTTAATTTTAATCAATTTACAACAATAAAAAAAAACTATTTTTTTTACATTGTCATTATGGGATATTGTGTGTAGAATTTTGAGGAAATAAATAAATTTAATCCATTTTGAAATAAAGCTTTAACATAAAAAATGTGAAAAAAGTGAAGCGCTATGAATACTTTCCGGATGCAATGTATACACATATGGGGAATATATCATATATTAAATAAGTAAAATGTGAAACAAAAGTCATTTTGTACACATCGCTTCCAGTAATGGGGGGATTCAGACATGCGGATCCACACCATCTTTGTGAACTGCACTTGATTGCTGTGACTAGTCATGCGAGTTACACAGTCTCAGCGGTTTCTTGTTTGTGATTTCATCCTTAAAGGAAAGCCTTCCATAAATCACATGTTTTCTATATAGACATAACTGATCCATTCAAAATAATTGATTGATACATTTACCAGAATGGCGGCACGGTGGCTCAGTGGTTAGCACTGTTGCTTCACACCAAGAAGGTTGCTGGATTGAGTTCCGGCTGGGCCAGTTGGCATTTCTGTGTGGAGTTTGCATGTTCTCACCATGTTAAAGTGGGTTCCCTCCAGGTGCTCTGGTTTCCCCGCACAGTCCAAAGACATGCGCTATAGGTGAATTGAATAAACTTAATTGGCCATAGTGCATGTGTGTGAATCAGTGTGTATGGGTGTTTCCAAGTGCTTGGTTCTGGCTGGAAGGACATCGGCTGTGTAAAACATATGCCAGAATAGTTGACGGTTCGTTCCACTGTGGTGACCACTGATAAATAAACGACTAATCCGAAAGAAATTGAATGAATGAATTTACCAGAATTGTGGCCAGTGAAAATGCTGTGGAAACTTGCTCAACTCTGGGCAACCACTAGCCACAGTGGGCCGACATGCAAAAACAATAAATGTCAATCCCAGAAGACAAACAGCTCACAGCAGTTTTGCAGTCTATTTGCATTATGGCTCCACACACACACACACACACACACACACTTTCAGGCCTGTAATAGGTTTTATGGCTCAGTAATTAGCACTGAATAATAATGACGGCTTCACGTCCCAGACAGACGCTTTCTTCTTCCTCTGGTTCGGTTGTGTTGCATGAGAAGATGCTTAATTAGTGGACTCCCGTGGTCTGCGTCGGCCCCCTCGCGCGGCCCTGGGGTGCGACGCAGCAGACGGGCAAATTCAATCAGGGTGCGTATAATGAACACAGTGACTTATACGAGTCACCACCCATGTGACCCATAAGTCAATTAAAACAAGTTTGTTTGCCTAAACAACACATGCAGTAGTTAGCAAGGTAAACCGGAATCGCTCGGAAAACGAAATACAGTAATTGCGCGGATTTAATTCGGGGTTTATTCCCTCGCGACCCACCAACACCGCAACTGTGGATACTGTTAATTAATTCCCCACCCACGCTGGGCGGCCCCTCTCTCTGCCTTCATTATCCCAGTGTGCATGGCAGGCCCCGCAGCAAACCGCCTCCATCCATCCTTCTCCCCTACACCGCTCAGCTTTATCTATTATTCATGGGCTCGCTGTGGCCCAGACGCCGCTGCTCGCCCAATGCCCTCTGCAGGACTGATAGACCCCTGTATGCTTTATGTGGAGGATCTTTATTGCAGGCCTGAGGGTGGCAGTGACTGGGGTTTCACTCCTGCACTCAGGCTTGTTACTCTGCTGTCTTTGTATGTCGGCTCCAGGAGGAGGTGCTGAATAAATGACGGCACTAATTCTCCTCTGATACAGTGTGTTTGATAATGAAACAAAGTGAAAGATGACCAATTGTCCCCCTTTTTACAAGATGTAAAAGAAGTCTCTGATGTCCCTAGAGTGTGTATGTGAAGTTTCAACAGAGATGTGCGCTTTTCAAAAGTGGGCGGGGCTACAATGGCCTATGTGTCAGCATAGTAGCAGATTACTTCACACCGGTGGAAGTGGATTAAGGGTGCTTTCACACCTTTGAATCGATTCAGTTGTTCCGAAACAAAGTTTACAAATGTTACATTGTTGCTCTTTGCTCTTGGAGAGGTTCGCTTTCACACTGCAAAGTTTCTAATCGGACCAAAAGAGCTAAAACAAGTCTAGTGCGAGTAAACTCTCCTTACATTGGTCAGAGTGTCTGGGTTTATTTTGCAGCATCCCGCTAAGCTGTTAGAAGAGGTGGTGGTTTGGTGGTGATTGACAAGGTGCGCGTGCGATGTGTCTGAGGAGAGATGCAGTGGGGAGGGGTGAGAAGGGTGCGAGACGATGCCTATTTGAGGACCGGGAGGGATATGCGAGATTACAGTGAGATCATCACTCGTTTGCGGGCATCCCAAGACTCGCGAAACTTCCCGCCAAACTCATAATTCTCTCTTCATATAGCCGTATATGCCTAATACATATCCATAAAACACTGCGATATAACCGCACTCAGATCGGATCGCTTTCTCACTGCAATCGAACCGCTCCAGGGTTCGTTTCAATCGAGCCGAGACCACGTCATTCAAGCGATCTTGCAGCGAATACTTTGGCGCGGAACAGAGCGCGATTGCCCTGTTCACATATGCCAAACGAACCGCGCTAACTGGGCAAACGAGACTAGTTCCGAAACAAAAGTGTAGGTGTGAAAGCACCCTAAAACAAATAACACAATCTCACGGCAATTTGTGACTTTTTTATTTAGTGGCTAATTCATATAAATTCGTACAATCTAATTTGTACAATTTGCTCATCACCCAATGGCTGTTGGGTTCAGGGGTGGGGTTGGGTGGCATGCCTCATTTTTAAAATCATACAAATTGGTATGACTGAACTTATATGAATTCGTAGGAATTAGCCACTAAACTGACAAAACGTAAAATAGTAACATTTTCTCATGAGATCAGGCGGATAATACAGTTTAATTAGAGGTACAATTGTATAAATGTAACAATGTTTCATTTTTATATATTTTCCAGGCCTCCACCTCCGACAGTCAAATCTCACATTCAAATGCTATTCATTATTTTTTGTGTTATACAATATAGCAGAGCAATGTCACGCAAATGTCAACCTTGCCATGAAAAAAAATACAATTTTCACCAAAATACAGAAACCGTTTCTGGGTTTTTTGTGTGTGCAAGTATTGTACAGTGCTTTAGAAATACTAAAATATACATCTGTCAGTGTTTTCAAACTATTCTATTTGATTTACCAAAGTCACACTAGTGGCGATTTCACATCTGTCACATCCGTAACGGAGAGATGTCACATCCATAACGACACTTTTTCCTCATAAATGTAAAAATAATAAATAAAATAAAACCAATCATGTTTGTTCTATAAAGAGGCAACTCTTCTATTTGCGATTATCATTATTTCTTTTGAGTTGTGCTTTTTAATTCATAGAATTTCTACAAAGTATGTTGTGGACTGTAAACTCACTGATTTTTTTGTCACATCCATAACGCATGTTTTTTTTCCTTATTTAAAGTATAAAATATGTTTACAGATTGACATTTTTTTGGTCCCTTAACTCTGTGGTCAGTTGTTCTGCAAAATATAAACAGAAGTTTCAATATAATGTCTGCATATACTTTCTACGCGAGTTTATGTTTTGAGTTTTTACTGCAAATGTCACATCCATAACGCTGGATTTGCTCATTAGCATTTCTGTAAATGAAAACAATTCATATGTTATTTATTCGTTATCTTTATGTTTCGGTTCCATAATTGTCTTTCCCTGGACAAATGCCACACGACCTTATATGGAGATGGTTTGGGTGGGTATTATGCAAAATAACTAAGCTTGTGCACGTGGCCGCTCATTTAGAACAAGCCTAATTCACTGACAGAAGAACGAGTTTCAGAACAAACCCATGTGCGTATGCAATTGTCAATTAGGTGGAACGTTTTCAAATGTGTATACAAGTACGAAAAACGCATGCAGTTATTAGTGAATGAGACTAAGTGTATTTATTTTTCTAGAACATAGGTCTCAAACTCAATTCCTGGAGGGCCACAGCTCTGCATAGTTTTGCTCCAACCCTAAGTAAACCCATCTGATCCAACTAATCAAGATGTTCAAGACTGCTAGTGTGCGGCAGTCTTGAACACCTTGATTAGTCGCATCAGCTGTGTTTGATTAGGGTTGAAGCAAAACTGTTCAGAGCTGCGGCCCTCCAGGAATTTGAGACCTGTGCTCTAAAAAGAACTTCAATGTGTGGGATACTGAAATGTCTTCACTTTGCAGAGCCTCATGATCAGATGGCAGCCTCCACCAGCCGATGCCCAGAACGGAGAGATCACAGGCTACAAGATCCGCTACAGGAAGGGTACGAGGAAGAGCGAGGTGGCGGAGATCACTTCAGGATCACAGCTTTATCAGCTCATAGATGGTAAGATGGACACCCTCTCTCAGTCTCAGAAGAGCTGACAGGTTCTTTCAATATCACCAATGATTGTGCAGTTAAAGACAATCCTATTAGCCCTCCTGTCAACTTTTTTAATAAACGATACAAATTTTCATTTATCATGAGCAATTTTTCATGCGGACACAAACAATACAGTCAAATGTTACGTATAAATATATGTCCACACAGTGAAAAAACTTAGCTTCTGTCATTAGTATTGTTTAGGGAAGGGGGTGGGTGGGACAGTTGGTCAGTCAGAGATAGCCAAGGAGAGCTGGTGAGAGATGAATCTTTTTTCACTTGATATTTCAGTTGATTTGACATGCTTCTCATAATAAAAATAAGGAATTAAGAAAAATGTTTAAAATTATGACTCTTAAGAACAGAATCAAGATGTAATCTACAAAAAAAAAACACTCTGGGGTCATTTCGGTCATAGCACAATGGTCATTTGGTAAATGCACAGCTAAACAATATGCTAATTGTGTCCGTTAATGTTAAGTTAATAATATGCCAAGTCGTCACAAATAAAACATGTTAGCGTGTTAGTTGCAGTGCACTTTGCAACAAGCTAATGTAAACAAACTAATTTTTTTTTTTTTTTTTTAATACTTTATTTATAAGGATTTTTATTTTTACATTTGCACAAAAAAAAAAAAGACAAACAATCAACAACAACAAAACAAAATATATAAACAAATATCCCCAACACTACTTTCCCTTTTGTGGCTTTAACAGAAGATATACATAGCTAACAGTCTGCAAACATAAAGTCCTCAAGATATACGATACACATAAAAAGTGAACAGTTCAGTGTGTGATAAAAGAAAGGTTCTGTATACCTTTATTACAAGCACTGCCATTGTGAAAGGCATTACAAGGTTGCAGTGACATGAAAGAGGAATAAGAAAATATGAAAAAAAAAAGGAGGGTGGGGGGGTTCTTTTGGGATTATGAGAGATTTTATATATCCTCCAAGGATACCTTGGTCTCCAAGAAAGGGAGACCAGGTTTTTAAAAAAGTATTTTTTGAACCTCTTAGAGTAAATTTTATTTTTTTAAGCTGAATAAAATACATAACGTCTTTAATCCATCTACTATGTGTTGGGGCCTCAGTTTTTTTTCCAATACAGAAGAATTAAACGCCTGTAAACAAACTAATTTTAACTAGATAATGTATAGATAATAAATAGATCATATTTTAATCGCTAATACAGCAGATTCATGAAAAATTACATTGGTAATTAGCATTTTTGCCGCAGCTAATTTATGAATGAGTCTGCATCAACTACATTAAAGAGAATTGCTTTATTTACAGTGGATAAAATTCCCTACTTACTGGAGTTCAACATTAACTGAGCTGCAGCTGCACACCTGACTCGAGTCGTACTGTATGTGTTGAGTAGGTGAGATGAGCTGGGAAAGCAGGCAGTAGGAGGAAGAGGAGGGGGAACTCCACTGTTTCTAAATGCATTTTTGTGTTTGCTTTTGTTCTGCTTACACAATTATTTTAAGTATACATATATTTTTCATAATTGAGAGTGCGATTATTTATTTATTTATTTTTAAATTTGGGGAGGGGATAACCCTCTGATGTGGGAAGACTTGCCCCCCCTTGTGATTTGCGCCCGTAGTTAAATGTCACTTAGTAAATATTTGAAAAATAATAACAATGTCATTTATATACAGTTCAAGTTAATATGATCAGCCCTCCTGTGATTTTTTTTTTTCTTTCAAATATTTCCCAAATGATGTTTAACAGAGCAAGGAATTTTTCAAAGTATTTCCTATTATATTTTTTTCCTCTAGAGAAAGTCTTCTTTTATTTCGGCTAGAATAAAAGAAGTTTTTATTTTTTTAAAAACTATTTTTAATTAGCCCCCTTAAGCAATATATATATGTTTAAAAAAAAAAAAAAAAAATATATATATATATATATATATATATATATATATATATATATATATATATATATATATATATATATATATATACTGTAAAAAGTGATTAGTTAAAGCAAGTAAACCAATTGCCTTAAAAGCAACATGTTGACTTTACATAAATGATGCAAGTAAATCCATTGTAATTTGAAACTGTTAAGTTGAATTTTTATTATTATGCAAATTGTACTCACTTTTTTAAAGTCAACCAATTCCTTTTTACAGTGTCAGACTATTTTAGCACTTCTGTTTTCAAATAATTAATGCGTTTATTACAAATTTGGTGCTTCATTAAGTTTATAAAATCTACACTTATAGCCAGTATTGAGTTTAAAAGACATACTAGAGTCTGGAAGAGCAGCTTTATTTTAGTTACTGTCATTTTGCTAGATACAGAAAAGCTGTGAAAAAAACAAATATAATAAATGTGTATTGGAAAAAGTGATTAGTTTACTTTTTTTTTTTTTTTTTTAAAAAGGTGAGTACAATTTGCATAATTCTAAAAATTAAGTGAGCTTAACAGTTCCAAGTTACAATAGGCTTACTTATATTATTTTTTATAAAATCAACTTGTTTCTTTTAAGGCAATTGGTTTATATACAGTTGAAGCCAGAATTATTAGCCCCCCTTTGAATTTTTTTTTTCTTTTTTAAATATTTCCCAAATGATGTTTAACAGAGCAAGGAAATTTTCACAGTATGTCTGATAATATTTTTTCTTCTGGAGAAAGTCTTATTTATTTTATTTATGCTAGAATAAAAGCAGTTTTTATTTTTTTTTAAACACAATTTTAAGGACAACGTTATTAGCCCCTTTAAGGTATATTTTTTCTGTTAGTCTACAGAACAAACCATCATTATTCAATGATACCCTAAGTTACCTAATTAACCTTGCTAAGCCTCTATATGTCACTTTAAGCTGAATAGTAGTATCTTGAAAAATATCTAGTCAAATATTGTTTACTGTCATCATGGCGAAGATAAAATAAATCAGTTATTAGAAATGAGTTATTAAAACTATTATGTTTATAAATGTGTTGAGGGGAAAAAAAAACTGAAATTGGGGAAAAAATATAAAGGGGAGCTAATAATTCAGGATGGCTAATAATTTTATATATATGAAATTTATCATAATAAATGTATCCCATTTTGGTTGAGCAAGTTTTTATTCATTTACACCAATGCTTTCCATCTGGAATATCAACCAGACTAAGTGTGCTGTAAAATAACCACCGGAGATGCTCTAAAATGGATGATCCTGCAAAAAGAATTATTAAAATAGAGCCTGGAGTGACAAACTCTATCTATTAATGAGACAAAAGTGAACATTAAATTAAACTCAAAGTAGATTTCAATTGTGTCATGCTGTGGTCGGCTTCAAAGAGCATAAATGGCTGTTTTCTGTTTCGCTTGAGTAGAGATGAAGAGATGTTTGTTAGTTCAAAGGCTTGAAGTGAAGGCGCGAGTCTCATTCTCCCAGAAGGCTGTAGCCTTTTGCATTCAACACTCTTTACTGAGCAGATGCTTATTAACATTTTAAAGCAATTACAACCTCTGGCTGATTTAAAGACAGCAGGCATTCCCACATCTGTGAGAAACTAAACATGTTCCTGATGTCTCATGGAAAAAATATACAGAATCAATTTGCCCTCTAGTTTGTGTCAATTCATCAAATCAGTTCATAGTATATTTGCAGTTGAGGGCCAAATTTTTCGCCCTCCTATGCAATATTTATTCTTTTTTTTTAGTTTTTTGTTAGATTAGCTTTAGATTTGGCTTCAGTGCTGACTAACCTAATGGATATGCACAAATATAATATTGTAAAGTAGGGCTGTGCGATTAATTGAAGTCGATTTGGACATGTGCAATTTCTAAATTGCCTAAATTAATTAATTTTCCTGAAGTATGCTATTAGAACCAATCCTAACGCAGCGAGCCTAAACAAATCGCGAGAACAGGAGATTGAGCGTAATGACTAATAGCCTGCATGAGGATGATTTGGTGCCGAAAAAAGTCAACATCGTGGTATGGAATTACTTTGGAACCAGGAAGGATGATGTAACGTAGAACCAGGGGCCTCATGTACGAAGACTTGCGTGGAAATCATACTAAAACATTGCGTAAAAAAATTCAGATGTATGAAACACTGCGTTTGCCGTATCACACGCATATTATTTGTACATCCGAATGAACGTGAAACTGAGCGCAACATGCACGAGCGCAAAACCCCTCCTTGCCTCCTCCCCCGTATGAATATGCTAACGACTCTACTTTGGCAAAACCAAACGAAAAAGCAACAGCAAAATCAAGCAAGAAGAGAAACTTTGAACAGAATGTGAATTGGAGGTGCTGCTTTCAGAGGTAGACCGGAGGAAAACGGTGTTATTTGCAAGTTTGTCCTCCGGAATTAATAACAGAAGAAAAAAATAGAGTGGGAGAGTTTAGCTGATGGGGTTAACACTGTTAAATCTGAACATCGCAGGATTAAGTGGATTAAAAAAAGAAATAGATGTATAAGTGCAAAATGTTGTAGTGCTCTTAATAACAGCCTGGGTGGCACAGCTCGTAAAACACGTCAACATGTTTTGACACGTTCGAGCATGAACTCGGTTTAAATCAAGCGTCTGATGAAGTAATTTTTCTATTTTTACCCCCGCTACATATCAGATTTTGCCAACTATTTATCATGAGAAAGACAAGTAGGAATCATTAATAAGTTTGTGCATCATATTTTATTTGCACATTTATTGAATGGAGATGTTTCTGATTCACGCATGCAAATTCATTTTCAAATAGTGTTTTTATAGCAATTTGCGTGCAGTAGATCGCTCCGATTACATTGGGAAAACCGGCGATCGCTGCAAATTGTGCTTTAATGTTTGGCTGGTCAACTGTATGGTATGGAAACCTTATATACCTGCTTGATGAACCCGTCTCATACAGCTGCCATTACACGGCTCAGACACTTTGTAGAGTGCAATTTAACACAACTGCCTCTAGGAGTCGCCAACGGAAATAAAACAGACACGCACAAAAAATGTGCGTACGTCAGCCATGGAGTTGGCGTGGAGCTGCACACATTCCCACGTTCATTTCATCGTTAGTAAATCCAAACGTGAGCGATTCTGAGCGTGAAACCTGGCGTACGCAAAGTTTTTGTGCGTATGCAGTGTTGATACATGAGGCCCCTGGTCATTTGTAAGTCAGTTAAATATTACGTCTTAAAGCGTGTGGAAAGAACAAGATGCGTAGCTTCTATCAGCATTTTCGACACGCATTGCACTAGCGCTCCGTTGTCGTTGCTCAGTGACCATCAACTGTTTTCTCAAAGGATGACAAACTAAAAAAACACTGCTGCAGCTCCGATACAAGATTTATTCATGAAGAAAATTAAAAGCACTGGGTGTCCGGGTGTCCTGTGTTTGTCTGAAGTAATTACAGTAGTCTACCAAAATGTGTGTATTCCATACAAAGTATGAAGCTGATCGGTCAGCTCTGTTTACATGACTAGCCATGCAGCATTCTGACAAGTTGCATTCAAAGTTTGTCTAAAAAAGAGATGTTTTCAACTGCGTGCGCCTGGAATACGCGCACTGGTAGCTTTCAATATGCAGAGCAGCGCGCCTATATTGGAAATAACAGACTGTGCGGGTAAAAGACGGAAGCTATTTCACAGCAGCGTCACAAAGAGGTCTATGACCTATGCATGGCAAAAAAAATCTGTGGACACGCAGAAAAGTGTACGCAACTACTTCTAATATGTGGTCAAGCAGAACATGTGAGCCTTACTTTAGTTTGACAGCACACATACGCCATAGGTTTGTTCTAGAGACAATTTGTTACACCTTTACTAGGTGATCTTTATTTTTCTTTTTGCCTTATGTCTGTTTTAGAGACATGTTACAGGTGTTTGATAAAGATGTTTTCCTTTGGAAATATGTTTCAGTTTCACACTGTAAAATGTCTGTGTGTGTCAAAATCGTGATTAAAATTGAAATTGCAATATTGTTCAAGAAAATCGGGATTGGTTTCTTTTGCCCGCATCGCACCTATTGTAAAGCATCATATATTCATTCATTTATTCATTTTCTTGTCAGCTTAGTCCCTTTATTAATCCAGGGTCGCCACAGCGGAATGAACCGCCAACTTATCCAGCAAGTTTTTACGCAGCGGATGCCCTTTCAGCCGCAACCCATCTCTGGGAAACATCCACACACACTCACACACACACACACACTCATACACTACGGACAATTTAGCCTACCCAATTCACCTGTACCGCAGGTCTTTGGACTGTGGGGGAAACCGGAGCACCCGGAGGAAACCCACGCGAAGGCAGGGAGAACATGCAAACTCCACACAGAAACGCCAACTGAGCCGAGGTTTGAACTAGCGACCCAGCGACCTTCTTGCTGTGAGGCGACAGCACTACCTACTGCGCCACTGCCTCGCCCCTAGCATCATATATAAAATATTAATTTTAATGATAGATTTGTGAGGGGTGTACTCATATATATGCTGAGCACTGTACACTGTATTCTTATATTTCCAGGTTTGCAGCGAGGCACTGAATATATGTTGCGAGTATCTGCAATGACGGTCAACGGCACAGGTCCTGCCACAGACTGGACCACTGCAGAGACATTCGAAAGCGATCTGGACGGTATAAACAGACCTACATCTTGTTTAAAAAGGTGCTTGATTAGGATGAGTAAAGTGTAATTTTGCTTGTTCTTTGGTTTCAGAGTCAAGAGTGCCGGATGTCCCGAGCTCTCTGCATGTTCGTTCTCTGGTCAACAGTATTGTGGTGAGCTGGACGCCTCCAGAGAACCAGGACATTGTGGTGAGGGGTTACAGTATCAGCTATGGGATTGGCAGTCCTCACGCACAGACCATCAAAGTGGACTACAAGCAGAGATACTACACCATTGAGAACCTGAGTAAGACTCCGTAGTTACAGCTCATGTAAAATAAATAAATAGATTGATGGATGGATGGATGGATGGATGGATGGATGAATGAATGATCTCTACATATGTAATGTTTAAAAAAAAATCTGTCAACTTGAAAATATTATTTGTAATGCTGGGCAAAAATTATTTGCTATTAATTGAATCCAATATAAAAGCATGTTTTTACCTAATATATGTTTACTGTGTATATAATATATATTTACACAAAGCATAAATAACAGTTTGTTTGCAAAAGCCGCTTAACTCAACTTGCCTTTGAAAGCAAATATCCCTCAAATATCTCACTATATCCCGAGAACCAATCAGAAGGTGCGAATCGAATCATATGTTTCTAATGTAGCAGGGCGCTGAAAAGCCGGCTTTATGAGGAGACTAGGGTTGGGCATCTAAGCTATAATGCCGATCCGATACGCATCTCGATACAAAGAATACGATCCGATATATTAGCGATACATTTGTGACATATTGCGATCCAACACGATACGATTCACACCCATATCACGATACGATGCGATATTTCAGCACTAACTAATTAAATCAAGTTTATGAGATGATGTGAAAGAGGATGCTGTGCCATTGAATGAGTTTGATTATTTATAAACCAAGCAAAACCAAGACTTTTTTTTACAAACTGGCTCTTCTCTCAGAGCCAGAGTGTCAGTTTACAGTAGAGGGCCATTTTAGAACCTATAGCACATATTATTTAAGTATTTTCAAGATAAACAGAATGTATAAGTGCAATATATATAAAAAAAATATATATATATGTATTTGCACTCTTTCAACATAAATAAATTTAGCATTGCACAACAAGAATTGTGATTTAACTTTTCAACTATGAAAACAAGTTTTACAAAGATATATTTTGCCACTGATTATTCAAAACTTAAGGTTGTGAACTAGCATTGTGGGTTTGTGGGTGCTCAAGAGTGGGAGATTTACCCCTCTCTTCACCCAATCTTAATCACATTTGAAGGGAAGAGAAAAATAATCATCCGACGAAGCGGCATAATTTAAGTTTTGGTAATTCATCTAATTACACAAGAGCGAGAATCAATAATGGTGTTTAAAAGTGCACCCCCGCTAGGATGATGAATATGGCTGACGCTCTCAGTGGAGCTGCGGGCTTGATTAGCTAAATGATTGGTTTTCTCTCTGCCAGATCCCAACTCGCACTACGTGATCACGCTGAAGGCCTTCAACAACGTGGGTGAGGGAATCCCTGTGTACGAGAGCGCCATCACACGACCACAGTCAGGTGAGCCAACACACCTTACCGACAGCTCAAACACACTTCATCGGCTCATTCAGTTCCTCAGGAAAAGCATTTGGCATTGCTATATTGACAAGTGAAGAGAATGATGCCAGATCTACTGTAAAAAAAAAAAAAGAAGAAAAAGAAAACACTGAACATGTCTGTCTGTTAAACAAGCTTATTACATGGCTCTCTGGAATATTTGATGCTGATTGGTCAGTCACAACATTCCAAGGTATGTTATGCAATATGTAAAGTATAACTAAGAGGAAGTTTGCTTTGCGTTGGTCTGCAGATAAGCCTTTCGGGCTTTATTCTGCAAAAACAATCGTCTTAGATCAGGGGTTTTCAAAGTGTGAGGCGGGCCTCCCCTGGGGGGCGCCAGAGCATGTCAAGGGAGGCGCGGGGAAAAATATTATATAATAAAAATATAATTATTAAGTTTAATTATTATATGTATTTTTATTATATTTAAACGTTTTAATTAAACAAAGCTAAAAAAAATTATATGTCAATAATAAGAAAACCTTTTTTACCCAGAAGGCCATAGCTGTGAATTCGCTTCTGTTTGGCAAGCCTGCCAATACGGGTATATGCCTGCTAATACAATGGATCGGTTTCTGAGACCCCCGATTCAAAGCCTTCAAATTCAGGGCTTAAACCCAAAAGACGACGATATGATGATCAGTATTTGAGTTTAGGATGGAGTTTAGGAGTTTTACATGGACAGGATCAGCTGATGAACCACGACCTTTATGTGTGGTTTGTCAAGATATTTTGGCTAATGACAGCATGAGACCCGCTAAACTTTGACTGTTTTGACTGGGATGGACAGTTCTTGGATCTGTTCTATTCATATTGAACCATCATCCTAGTTTTAAAAACGTTATATTAAAATACTTATTACTCCGTAAATAATTGCACTTTCATGCAAATGATGATAAAAGTGAGTTAACAGTCTGACATCTGTCTGTGTCTTTATATGTACTGTATATATATATATGTGTGTGTGTGTGTGTGTGTGTGTGTGTGTGTGTGTGTGTGTGTGTGTGTGTGTGTGTGTGTGTGTGTGTGTGTGTGTGTGTGTGTTTGTGTTTGGGAGGAGGGGGGCGCCAATGGATAAGTTGTGTCAAAAGGGAGGCCCACTGTCTTAGACTTTGAAAAACCCTGTCTTAGATGTACTTTATCCATCCTAGATGTACTTTATCCCACTTATTATACAGCTTTTTTTTCCCAAAATCATCATGAGCCACTTAAGGTCACTAGTTCTGTCGTTACAAACATAGTTTGTTGATTTGCCAATTGCCAAATCTGTTGCTCCAACGAACATTCGCAAACTGCGTCGCAAACTTGAGCACTCGCAACTACAACTCTGGAGCTGTAGTTAGAAACATAGTTCCTGGCTGTGTTCTATTTCCACTTATCCCCCTATGCCCTATTCATTTAGAACATTTTAACATTCAAAGTTGGAATTATTAAAAATAAAAAAGCATTAAGGTCCCTTCGCAGTGCAGTTTGAAAACATAGATGTCATTTTGAACACAGCCTCATGGCGAAAGCTGTAGGTGAGGAATTTAAGTTGCGTCTCCAAAGCTTGTGAAAACAAAAAGCATACATTAATTCTTTTAATTTATAGTGGGTTATTTTTTTAAACATCTGTACTGTATATGACATGGGCCTGTTGATTAGAACATTTCTGCAGTGGTTTACATGTCTCAAATTGTAAAAGTAGACTTTTCAAAAAATAAAATAAATAAATAAACAACATCCTACTTAATAATAATAATTCTTATTATTATCATCATCATCATCATCGTTATTATTATTATTATTAATAATATTATTAAAGTATGTTTTTCATTTCTAATAAATAACAAATATTAAATTTAATTTCTTAATAAATAGCCTCATTATTTATTTATATGATTTATATATGATATTAGAATATTGCTTTTGTAAGTGATATGTTTTAGAATAGAATATGTAATGTTCAACTTCTCAATAATACTAGTAAAGCAAACATAGAACCTATATGTGCCATTTACATATTTTTCAGTTAATATGGAAAACGAACGAATGCTTTTACCCAATCTAATATTGGATTTTATTTTAAATGTGTGTGCGTGTAAAACAACATAATTTGCACAATTAAATTATGGGTTTTTCTCTAAAGAAGTTGTTACTCCACCCAGTTTAGAGCATCATTATGGGCGTTTTACGTTATAATTTACGTGGTTCAAGCGATGGATCTGCGACAGAGAAACTACGGGTTTTGGGAAACACTTGTCACTACATAGTTCTTTTCCAAAACGATGCATCGTACTATGATAATTCAGCCGTATGAGAGTTACATCGTTGTTTGGGAAACGCACCCCTGGATGTACTTTATCCCACTTTTTACACTGCTATTTGGCAAAAAGCAAAGACATTAAAAGAAATTACACCCAAAACATTGTGCTGAGATGTAAATGTTTATTATCTCTGTAATTAAACGCAAAGATGACAAAAATTAAATTCATTATAATTCATTAAACAAATTCATTATTCAGTCACAAGATGACGCCTAACCCCAACATATATTATAACATTACATACATTATTTATTATTACTTCACAAGATGGTGGCAAACAGTCAAAAACAAAGCTAACAAACAAAACTGGCTGAATGAAGCATATATTAACATAAATATCATAACATTACATATATTATTTATTATTACTTCACGATATGGTGGCAAACAGTCCGACAGGCATGACAGGCAGGCAGCTACAAATGAATCTAGTCGTAAGTATTTGGATTGGAATGTTTTCAGAGATGGTCAAAGTGATTCAGCATTTCCGAATGAGCCTGTGTTATTTAGCGGATGTTATTTTGGAAAAACATACCTTGGAATGACACGACTGACCAGTCACAATCAAGTATTACAGACAGTCATGTAATCAGCTAAGGATAAAGCATTCATCCAAGCCCAGTGGGCTATGTTGTAGAAGACTAAAGGACTTTATTTTGCAAATAGAACTATTTTGGATGGACTTTATCCCACATCTCACAGCTATTTGCTAAAAACAGAGAAACTAGACACAAATCATTGTTCTGAGATGTAATAGTTTATTAATTCTTTAATTAAACACAAAGCTGAAAGAAATGAAAACAGCTGATGGAGTATACACTAACTTGCATGTTATTCAGTCACAAGATTGCGCCAAACAGTCCAAAACGCAAAGTTGACGCACACAAAACTAGTTGAATGATATTAACATATGTATGATTCATTCACATAATGGCAGCAAACAGTCAAAAAGAGTGACAGCGAAGCAGGTCCATATGAATGTAGTCGTATGTATTTGGATCAGAATGTTTTCAATGATGCTCAAAGTGATTTCAATTTTACGAATGAGTTATTTAGCAGGTGTTATTTTGGAATAACATACCATGGTATGACACGATTGACCAGTCAGGATCAAGTATTACAGACAGCCATATAATAAGTTAAGGATAAAGCATCCATCCAAGCCCAGAGGGCTATGTTGTAGAAGACTAAAGGACTCATTAACATGTGGTAGCCACTTGAATTTAACTAAATAGTGAGTACATTTTCATTTTTGAGTGAACTATGCCTTTAATAACTGTGTTATTAGCCAGATTACCAATCACAATGCTTCATGTCTATGTAGCTATACATGTAGGTTGAGTGTTTGTTCTTGTCATTAGAGTCCATCTTAAGAGTTTTCTAGTGCTTCTGCTTCCTAGCAACCAGAGGATTTGTGCTGATTATGAGATGCAGATAAAGCACATCCATACTGAAGCACTGCCTAATAGCGCTGCGCATGATGGAGATGCGGAGCCGTGATTAAACAATGCTCTTATCCCACATACAGGAACATCTTAACATGTACGGAGAATTACAGGAAATGTGTCTCTGCAGAGTTGAAGAGAAATGTTGACATGACATGGCTGAGCAGCACTGGTCAAAGATTCGAATTAGCGCTTTAAAACACTGGTGATTGCTTTGTTGTTGATGGTGAAATAGCCGTCCGCTGCGGTGATGAATATTTCCTCGTCTTCAAGTAATAATCTTCCTCGAGCAGCTACAACCATTAGGTTTAAGTGCTGGCTTGGTTTATGTGTTTATGTCAGAATTGCAATTGTTTTTAATGGCGGAAAACATCTTCCATTAAAGTAGGACAGTGTTTGATGAGGATTATTTATACATTTCTATTTAGTTATAATTTTAATGGGGATGCAGTGGCGCAGTGGGTAGCACATTCGCCTCACAGCAAGATGGTCGCTGGGTCGCTCGGCTCATTTGGCAATTCTGTGTGGAGTTTGCATGTTCTCCCTGCGTTCGCGTGGGTTTCCTCCAGGTGCTCCGGTTTCCCCCACAGTCCAAAGACATGCGGTACAGGTGAATTGGGTAGGCTAAATTGTCTGTAGTGTATGAGTGTGTGTGGATGTTTCCCAGAGATAGGTTGCGGCTAGAAGGGCATCCGCTGCGTAAAAACTTGCTGGATAAGTTAGCGGTTCATTCCGCTGTGGCGACCCCAGATTAATGAAGGGACTAAGCCGACAAGAAAATAAATGAATGAATGAATGAATGATATAATTTTAATAAAAATACAGTCAGTTGGCATTTCTGTGTGGAGTTTGCATATTCTCCCTCATGTTTGCATGGGTTTCCTAAAGACAGTCCAAAGACATGCTCTATTGGTGAATTGGGTGTGCTAAATTGTCTGTTGTGTATGTGTGTTAATGAGAGGAAATGGGTGTTTCGCAGTGGTGGGTTGCAGCCGGAAGGGTATCCGCTGCATAAAACATATGTTGGATAAGTTGGCAGTTCATTCCGCTGTGGCGACCTTTTAATAAAGGGACTAAGCCGAAAAAAAAATGAATGAATAATAATATAATGATAATAAAGGAATGAATAATAAAATAAAATGACAGATGAGAACTAATCTATAATAATAATAAAATGAATGAATAAATGAATGAATAACAAACAAAAAACAATAAGAAATATTGCTATTATAACATTTCATTCAAAATTATTATGATTATACTATTTTTAAATGCTAATTGTTTTATTTTATATTACTAAATAAAAACAAAACAATATTATGAAACTCCAAAAAAAGAGAAAAGTGATCTGATTTTATTTTACATTACGCCTGTACTTCTGCATTCCTCTCTTGTAAAATTTGAAATGTAAAAAAGTGATATTTAATAAAGGGAAGGTGTATTTATTTGACGTAATAATATTAATAACTAATATCTATAAACTCATTTATTTTGTGTTTGCCATGGTAATAGTAGATAATGTTTGACTTGTTATTTTGCCAGATACTGGAATTAAGCTTAAGTCTTAACTAGGTTAATTAACTAGACAAGTTAGGTTAATTAGGCAAGTCATTGGACAAGAGTAATCTGTTCTGTAGCCAATTAAAAATATTAATAATTTCCTACTGGAAGACCTACTGGAACCAGCATAGACCCAAGATTCTATCATGGAGGAAAAATCGTGATTTGGGATAGCATTTAGTATGGAGTGTGTAAGTGATCTGCAAAAATGCTTTCTTTGCCATTCCAGATGACTTTATTAAAAATTTAAGTCACTGCAGAGATGTATGGATGCAGTCATTCAAGCTCATGATGGAGTCATACACAATATTAATTCTGTTTCTACTTCACCATGACTTTATATTCTATACTGTACATTATTTCTGTTAGGTGACAAGACTTTTGTCTAAGCAAAGTCAGACCTTACTGTCCTAATTAAATAATTAGAAATCATGCATGATCATATTTTATTTTGGTAAAATTAGCGTAATCTAGAGGCCTTTCATATTAGCCATTTCTGACACCAAATGATCAACTAGAAGTCAAGTTAGTATTTGTTGTTCCTAAAGCTTGTAAGGCAACAAGGCTTTTGTCAGGTAGTGTATATACAGTAGATTACATAAGTACAATGTCAAATAAAATCATGATTGATTCTCTTTTTGTTTTAATCATATTGTTGTTTTTCTATTCATTAAATTAAATATTGTCTCTCTGTCTATAACATGAGCAAAACAGTACATTAATGCCAAGAACACGATTCACACTGCAAAAACTGAAGCTGGATGATTTCTCACCCCCCGTCTTGATCAGGGGTACATTCTTATTACCTCCCAGCATGCATTATAGAACATGGCATTTACTATTCCTCCTAGTTCACCTTTACCTGAACTGAAGGAAAAGCTGCTGCAGGGGGTTTTGAAGACCTCCAGCAGAGTTTATCTCCTCACCTCCCCGTTCCTTCATACATAAACATCCCTTCTACCATAAGACACTGTGTCATTTTAATGTGCAATAGCAGGTGAATGTACCAGTTTTGCCTGTACCAGAGGAAATGATGAGCATGCTGTATGCTAACGAGTACTTTGTAGTTTATGTGTTGTTTTTGGGGGGGGGCATTACAGACTAGTTGGACACCAAATCCATTTACATTTTCCTGAAAACAAGCTCAAGCGCACATAGTGCTCACTATGGGGTTGTACGAAAGAGCGCTGCCTCATTTATGTGGAAAATAACCTGTTTTTCCCCCTTTGCCATATGAAAACAGTTTAAACGCTCAAGCCTAAAAGAATGTTTTCTCATTTTCACACATTTCCCCTCTGAGAATTGTTATTCTTTGGAGAGAGCGTTTAGGAAAACGGCTGATTTAAGGCAGGCTAACAGCGTTAAATCTATAAATGGATCAGGCTTCTAAGACGTTGGTATTTGACACTATCATATCAGCAATCCTGCGCCCTACACTGAAATTATTTGAAAGATTTTGCTTGATATAAAGGAGGAGAATTATCAAAAATAATAAAAAGAAAACATCTATCTCTTAAGCCTCAACTCAGACAAGGGCATTGAATTTAAACCATGAATAGACGGAAAAAAAAAATTAAAAGCTTTTTTTGTTGTTGCTGTAAACACATTTGTGCAGCATTTGAACCCTTTTTTCTGTAGCTGAATGCTTGTGTCCTTGAAGTAATACTGATAATTCAGTTGACCTAAAAAAATGTGAGGAGTATTACATTTAATTACACTGTAATAATGGCAAAAAAGGGGTCAGATATCTAGACTGAGCTAATATCAGTGCTTGGCTTACAGTAGGTAAGAAATAAGTCTGTAAAAATATACTTTTTAAAGCAGTATGTGATTGTTTCGATTTTGTCTGGACTAATAAACCCAATCTGGCTAATATTATAGTTGAGATTAATGGAACATTATACTTTTATTTTGAAAATAGGCTCATTTTACAACTCTTATGTAGTTAAAAAGTTCAGTTTTACCATTTTGTTATTCGTACATTTAGCATTTTATCCATTCTGCTGATTACTGGGTCTAGCACGAGGACTTTTAGTTTAGCTTAGCATAAATCCTTGAATTGGATTAGACCATTAGCATCTCGCTAAAAAAACATCTTTTGAGTGAGCATTACAAACAGTACATGATTGTTTTTATGTTGACTGGACTAATCAACTTAATCTAACCGATATCATAGTTGAGGTTAAAGGAACACTAGACTTTTATTTTGAAAATAGGCTCATATTACAACTCTTCTGTAGTTAAAAAGTTAAATTATACCATTTTGTTATTCGTACATTTACCTTTTTTTTTTTTTATTATGGCAATCTCCAAGTTTAGCGGGAGCACTTTTAGCTTAGCTTTGAATAAATCATTGAATCAGATTAGACCATTAGCATCTAACTCAAGAAAGATTCTTTGGGTGAACATTACAAGGATTACATAATTGTTTTTATGTTGACTGGACTAATAAACCCAATCTAGCTGATATTATAGTTAGGGTTTAAGGAACACTCCACTTTATTTCTGAAACACGGCCATTTTACAACTCTCCTAAACCTATAAAGTTGAGTTTTACCATTTTGTAATTTGAAAATTTACCAATTTATCCATTCTGCTAATTCTCACTTATAGCTTAGCTTAGCATAAATCATTGAATTGGATTAGACCATTAGCATCTAACTCAGGGAAGATTCTTTTGGATGAACATTACAAGGATTACATGGTTGTTTTCATGTTGACTGGATTAATAAACCCAATCTAGTCAATATTATAGTTGGGGTTTAAGGAACACTAGATTTTTACTTTAAAAATACGGTTTTAAAGCTCTCCTGTAGTTATGAAGTTAAGTTTTACCATTTTGTTATTTGACAATTTACCATTTCATTCATTTTGCAGATCTCTGGGTCTAGCAGGAGCATGTTTAGCTTAGCTTAGCATAACTCATTGTATCGGATTAGACCATTAGCATCTCGTAAAAAAAAAAAGAGTTTTTTGAGTGAGCATTAGGAACATAGGAACATTACATGGTTGTTTTCATGTTGACTTGACTAATAAACCCAATCTAGCTAATATTATAGTTGGGGTTTAAGAAACACTAGACTTTTATTTTGAAAATAGGCCTACTTTACAACTCTCTTGTAGTTATAAAGTTGAGTTTTACCATTTTGTTATTCATACATTTACTATTTTATATCTTCTGCTGATCTTTGGGTCTAACGGGAGCACTTTTAGCTTGAATCGGCTCATTGAATTGGATTAGACCATTAGCATCTACCCAAAAAAAAATCATTTAATAATTTTCATGTTTATTTTCTTATAAAGCTTCACTCTTCTGTAGTTACATTGTGTAGTAAGAAATTAAGAACTGCTATTTTCTATGTGAATGGTCTAATCAGATTCAATGATCTATGCTAAGCTAATGTAAAAGTGCTCCCTCCACGCTCGCAGATCATCTGAATGGTATTTAAAAATGGTAAAACGAGACTATTTCCCAAAAGTTTGTTACTTTAAGTTTAGAGCAACTAAAAGAAGAACAATACAAGTCATATGTGTAAAGAGTGGAATTAAATATGTGAACTAATTACTAAATAACAAGTTGACGCTGCTTGATTTTTCCAACAGTGTATATTTTCCAATTTTTAACAATTCCCATGCAGTTCCACCTTAACTCCTAGGGGTTTGAAATCCTATTTCCTGTATTATTGTTTCCTCCTATATCTGTAATGTAGCTGGTAGTGAAACCTGTGTTGACGTAGCTCCTTGACTCATTGTAGATGTAGTTCTCTATAGCTCTGGATGGTGTTTTGATTAGTTTGTTCTAATCCAATATTTTCTCTCTTTCTCCTTTCCCAATCCCGCCTCCATACTCCACCCCTCCTCCCTCCCATTTTAACCCATTAACCCATTCTTTACCTTCATTACGTGTCTCCCTTCCCTTTATGTGTAATCGCGCTCACCTTTTTTTCGTTCACCTTTTTCTTTTCGCCATGGAACATTGTGTAAATTGCTTGCAGACCCCATAGACCCTGATGTTGATTTGTACGAACTTTTCCATGCTCCATACACTCCAGTACCAGACCCTATACCCATGCTGCCTCCTGTGGGCGTTCAGGCATCTGTCCTGAACCAAGACACCATCAAAGTCACCTGGGCGGACAACTCGCTGCCTAAGAACCAGAAGATCACAGATGCGCGCTACTATACAGTGCGTTGGAAGACCAACATACCCGCAAACACAAAGTTTAAGGTATGGCTAACAGAATCTGGACAAGGATAAAGACGTGGGTTATTATTCCACTAATATGACTTATTCATTTTAGGTGGCTAATACCACGACGCTATTTCACACGGTGACGGGTCTTAAACCCAATACCTTGTATGAGTTTTCGGTTATGGTGACCAAGGGACGGAGGACCAGTACCTGGAGCATGACTGCACACGGAACAACTTTTGAGTCAAGTAAGTGTTCAAGGTGGAGCAGAATCAAGCCATGGACCCTAATGTTAAGTTGTACGAACAATTCTCCAGTGAACTTTTCTAAATGTGGGTTTCCACCGGGTGCTCCGGTTTCCTCCACAGTCCAAAGACATTCGGTACAGGTGAATTGGGTAGGCTAAATTGTCCGTAGTGTATGAGTGTGTGTATAAATGAGTGTGGATGTTTCCCAGAGATGGGTTGCGGCTGGAAGGGCATCCGCTGTGTAAAAACTTGCTGGATAAGTTGGCGGTTCATTCCGCTGTGGTGACCCCGGATTAATAAAGGGACTAAGCTGACAAGAAAATGAATGAATGTTTCTGAATGTCATCATGAAAAGGGAAAATGCCAAAATATGTCAGTTTTCTTAGACGCTTACTTGTTTTTTAGTCCTGTAGAACTTTAAGTAATAATCAATAATATTCAATATTGATAATACTGAATATTGAAAATTTCAAAAAATTAAACTTATTTTATTCTAGTCAAAATAAAACAAATCACCAGCATATCTAGCTTTCAGCCAATCAGATTCAAGAACCAAAAAGAATCAGCGTAACGGTTATCTTTCACTCTAGTCCCAAGTTCTCCACCAAAAGATGTGACGGTAGTGAGCAAAGAGGGACGACCAAAAACCATCATCGTCAACTGGCAGCCGCCATCAGAAGCCAATGGCAAAATTACAGGTGACAAAGTTATATTAAAAATAAAGACCCAATTATGGAAATGAATGTTATTGTACCCTATTTTACCCAACACCCTGCTCTGCCTTTCCAGGTTACATCATTTATTACAGCACTGATGTGAAGGCAGAGGTTCATGACTGGGTCATTGAGCCAGTCGTGGGAAACAGGCTAACCCATCAAATTCAGGAGCTGACCCTTGATACCACCTACTACTTTAAGATCCAGGCTCGGAACTCCAAGGGCATGGGTCCCATGTCGGAAGCGGTCCAGTTCCGCACTCCTAAAGGTAAACCGGCTGATTCATGAATTAGAACTGCTGCCTGCTAACAAGCATATGTAGGGTTATGAATCCAAATTATATGATGAGGTGCTGTTATAACCAACAGGCTTATCTTATTTGGCTCCAATTGAAGGTCTTTTCCATTCTTTGTTTGAGGACAGAAAGAAGTACAGTTATATTAACATCTGTCATGCCTTCTCTAGTCGAGAAGCACCACCGCAGCACACCACATCTTCATATTGCTTTTTGTTGTATAAGATTTTGATGGTATGATAACCTTGGATAAAATTATCACGGTTTCACAGTATTGTGATAAGTACCACAAAAAAAGATCTTTTTAAATGTCTGGATGGACAACTTAAGTTAACCACTGCACTGTTCAGGTCCATATCATGCTTGGATTTAGGTGTCTAAACCATATGTTTTTTCAGAAGTTTGCTGAATCATGGGCTGACCAGTAGCTTTAGATGTGGATGGCCCTCTTTGACAACATATAATATTTATATATATATATATATATATATATATATATATATATATATATATATATATATATATATATATATATATATATATATATATATATATCATATCATACCACAGGAACGGTATGCCATACATTTTTACTGTTTTAAAACTGTGACTTTCCAAACTGAGGTAAAGGGGTTATTGTCCCATACCTATATGCAGACATCGACTGGAACATTGTTTAGACTTTTATAACACGTTGGTTCTTCTTATCTGGTGTATGACCCCCTCCAAGTCTTAAAAATCTTGATCGGACATGTTCCAGTACACTCCAAACAATTGAATAATTGTTATGGATCCAATAGAACAAAAGTTTTTAGGAGCCTAAACAAACATCCTCAAAAGTTTAAGTGGTGCTCGCTGCAGAGCTTTAAGCAGAGCATTTGAGCATTTGAGCAGAGCTGAGCTCCAGCGAGGGGGAGCATGAGCTCTCGCTCTGCCTCCTGTAAGCTGTTTTAATGCGTACACCAACCCCACCCCTAACCCTACCCCCAGTGACATCACTCGTAGAAGAAGTGCAAAAAAGGTGGAGCTCAAGCTCCCCCTTGCTGGAGCTCAGCTCGCCCAAAAGTTTGCTGTGGTGAGCTGTTTTGAACTGCCAAAACTAACTCAAAGCAAACTTCAAAATGAAGTCATTTCAATTTGTTCTTTGACTACTTTTGAAGTATTCCGGGCCTTCAACCTTGATCATCTAGGATCATCTAGGGCAGAGGTGTCAATCTCAGTTCCTGCAGGGCCACAGCTTTGCACAGTTTAGTTCCAACCCTAATTAAACACACTTGAATAAAGTAATCAAGTCCTTCAGACTTGTTTGAAACCTACAGGTAAGGGTGTTGGAGTAGGGTTGGAGCTAAACCCTGGGTCATTGACCTAGTCGTGGGAAGTAGGCTAACCCAGAGGTCACCAACCCTGTTCCTGGAGAGCTACCTTGCTGCAAATTTCATTTGCAGCCCTGACCAAACACACATTATCAAGTGCTGCTTCAGGTACTAATTAATTGGTTCAGGTGTGTTTGAACAGGGTTGGAGCTGAATTCTGCAGGAAGGTAGCTCTCCAGGAACAGGGTTGGTCACTCCTGGGCTAAACCATCCAATTCAGGAGCTGACCCTTAATACCACCTACTACTTCAAGATCCAGGCCTGTAACTCCAAGGGGATGGGTCCCATTGTCTGAAGAGAACATATCAAGAGAATTTGAGCTTGACACCCCTGACCGAAACCAGGGATGGGTAACTTCGGACCTGAGTGTCAAACTCAGTTCCTGGATGGCCGCAGCTCTGCACAGTTTAGTTCAAACCCTAATTAAACAGCCTTAACAAAGTAATTGAGTCCTTCAGACTTGTCTGAAACCTGGAGGCAAATGTGTTAGTATATGGTTAGAACTAAACCCTGGGTCATTGACCTAGTCGTGAGAAATAGACTAACCCAGGGGTCTCCTACCCTTGTTCCCGGAGAGCTACCTTGCTGCAAATTTCAGTTGCGACCCTGACCAAACACACTTGTCTCTATTATCAAGTGCTGCTTCAGGTACTAATTATTTGGTTCAGGTGTGTTTGAACGGGGTTGGAGCTGAATTCTGCAGGAAGGTAGCTCTCCAGGAACAGGGTTGGTGACCCTTGGGAAAACCAATCAAATTCAGGAGCTGACCCTCAAGGCCACCTACTACTTCAAGATCCAGGCCTGTAACTCCAAGGGGATGGGTCCCATCTCTGAACCGGACATCTCAACGGAATTTGAGTTTGACACCCCTGACCGAAACCAGGGATGGGCAACTTCGGTCCTGCACAGTTTAGCAAAAAACCCTAATCAAACACACCTGCCTGTAGCTTATTAGTGATCTGAAAACACTGACTAGCTTGTTCAGGTCTGTTTGAGAAGTGTTGGAACAAAACCCTGCAGAACAGTGGTCCTTCAGGACCGAAGTTGCCCATTCCTAACCAAGACCACAATTTCAGCAAGGGAATTCACCTGATCTGACATGAATACCCAAAGTAGTGGCTAACTCATATGAATTCCTATGAAAATTTGCAGTTTGCAGAAGGTAAGGCCCTAAATATAAATATCTCTGGGATGTAAGCAGATCTTACCCAAGTCAATGAGATGTTGTGAATTCATATGGATTAGCCACTGATGTAAAATAGCCACAAATTGCCATGCCATGGAATTGCCGTGTTGGAATTTATGCTGTATTTTTAATTAGGGTTAGAATTGATTTGTGGTGAACATGTACACATACGCTACTTTGAAAGTTGATCTGAAGCTTAACCCTTTTGCGTTTACCCTGACCTCGCTGATCTTTCACACCGGCTCCTGCTTAGCTCCGACTGCACGCCTCTCTCCCTCTAACCTGTCTCCTCTCCTTCTGCTTTGTCCTGCTAGCTGAATCCTCTGACAAAATGGCTAATGACCAAGGTAATTGCTCTCTCTTCTCTTATTCCACTAATGTCTTCAAATTGAAGTGAGCAGCTTGTTTTCCCTGCACGCTGAAATTCATCAGCAGGCACGATACAATCCAGCTGGTGTATAGGCAGGAAAACATCTTATTTGTTTGCCTGACTGCCATTTACTTAGAGTTTATCAGCAACATGCACATGTGGCTACACCTCATACTACTAACAGTCTTTTCCAAGCACGTTTTTGGTTTAAAAGATGAGTGCCACGCTTTTCTCTAAAGGACAGCTGCTGGTTTATATGTGTAAATTGCTTGTTATTTTTGTAATAACTGGAACATTTTTCTTGGTGTAAACTTTACTTGAGAATTGGAGATTCCAATGTGCCACTTTCCAATTATTTTTATCTGACCTCTCGTAGCTCCAGGCATATCTGTGAAACAAGGAAGACCTTCTGCACCAGATAACGGCTTTGGATCACCTGGTAATTGCTGTTTTTTCTTCTTATTTTTTTTATACACCCTGCAAATATCTTGCTGTGTATCAGAAAAACAACCAAAAACACACCATAGTACTGTTCTTTAAATTACATAGTGATTCTATTACAACCAGTGCCCTTGTAGTGTCTCAAAGACCTAGCACCAACCTGCCAGTGCTATAAAAACTGCCCAGTAGTCCCTACCAAAAGTAGCTATGTTTCAACCCAAAGATGTGAGTTAAATTTATGCACAGAACTGGAATATCACATGAGTTACTCTCAAATCAGTTGAAGAGAAAAAAAATGGTGCAAAATATTTTTAAAAATGGTTTTGCTGCAGTAGGATCTGGCAATTTAGGCCTTTTTTCCTTAAGTTATCAATTACTTGCTCCTCATAGGATGTAACACAATGAACAAGAGGTGGCTTTTGTAGGTGCGAGACCTGGTATGTCAATTAATGGCATCCTATTTTTGTAACCTTCAGCTTACAGTCTGACTATCAAACCCAGGGGTCACCAATCTCGGTCTTGGAGGGCCGGTGTCCCTGCAGAGTTTAGCTCAAACTTCCTAAGACACACCCTTCTGGAAGTTTCATGTAAAACTAGTCAGACCTTGATTAGCTTGTTAAGGGGTGTTTGATTAGGTTTGGAGCTAAAATCTGCAGGACCTCCAGGAACAAGTTTGGTGACCCTGGGTCCAACCATTGGGCTGTAATAACAATCTAGAAATCTCTTCATATCACACCTAACCAGTTCCTTCCAACACTTGAGCAATATATCAGCAACTTATTAATACTCAAATAAACACCTTGCAACATCTCAGCAGTGACATATAATCCACCCCTATATATATTTATATATATATATATATATATATATATATATATATATATATATATATATATATATATATATATATATATATATATATATCAACTACCCACAACTATTAACCCTTGAACAACACCTTACCAACAACGAATCAAGACCCTAGCAGTGTTTTGTAACCACCTTGCAATACTCTAAACAAAACAAGTAGAGTCCATCCTAGCCCCACTGTTCACCAAGCAAACGCTGTAAAACTATTTTCTGTAGTCCCTGAAAATAAGTCCAATATCAAGCAACACCTTCCTTATACTAGCAGCACTCTACCTGTGAATGAACCCAACCCTACACCTCATGAATGAAGATGAATAGCAACAGCTTTTCAGTGCCTGACAACCACCAACTTGCCCCCAGCAACCATTGCATTAAACTAACAACACCTTTATACGAACATAGTAAACACTTAGCAGTGTCTTGCAATCATTTAGCACAACTGGCATTTAGCAAAACTGTTGCCATGCTTCAGCTACATATTATGACCTAGCCACATAGCAGCACTTCACCAACACCTTCTGTTTTTGTCCGAATGTTTTGACATTCAAAACTTTCATGCAAAAACTTGAAAGGCCAACATTCAAAGTTTGACTTTTCCCCCATATAAACATTCTGACCATAGATTTTCCATGTTTCAGGGAAACCAGACATGTCTGGCACTGGTGATAACCACATCCTGGTTATTGTCATCATTGTGTCCGTGGGTGCTTTTACCATCATCGTGGTGGTGGTTGGCGCCTTCCTTTGTACACGTCGTACCACAACACAACAGAAAAAGTAAGTTCCTCACAGTGTTCCAGTTCAAATCTCACATTTACGATCAGTCTTAGTCCTCAGTCCTGGCATAAATGTGTTAGCCACGAGCTTCCCTCAAATCATTTCATATGATCTCCAGGAAAAGGGCCGCCTGCAAGTCCGCCAATGGATCCCACAAGTATAAGGGCAACTCCAAAGATCTCAAACCACCAGACCTCTGGATCCACCATGAACGTTTGGAGCTAAAGCCCATAGACAAATCGCCCGAACCCAATCCAGTCATGACCGACACACCAATCCCCAGGACCTCCCAAGACATCACTCCGGTGGACGGCTCCATGGATCCTATGCTCCAGAGACGCAACTCTTACCGTGGTAAGAACACTGATTTGAAGACCCCATGAAATAAATAAAGTAGTTTAACAGACCAGACCCCTCACTTTCTATAGTAAAACGCAATAAATTGGTTTTGCTGTACTATGATGCTAACATAAGGCTATTTTAGATTTAGGATTTTGATATGCCCAACCCCATCATTGGGTTTCAATAAGATCATAAGAAATGTGAAGCTAATTCATGGGATCTTTAAACCATTTCACCTACTACATCATCCATAACATCATTCCAGCTGCTGCTTCTGAAGGACGCTTCCAAGTCATGTTTACTATTGTCTGTGATTGGCATGTTTCTTGCTTAAATGGAAAGATGTGCAGCCTTGTTTCCTTTGTTTTCGTGGCATGAATGGTGAATATCCATCTGCTGCTGCCCTGTGCTACAGCTCTGATGTGTGCGTTTACACTGCCCTCTAGTTGACAAACAGTAGAATCCTACTGCAGTTCTTGGCAACTGACATTGGGAAAGCTTATATTGGGAGCCTGTTGGGTGGGTAAGTCTGTCTGAGTCTGATTGGTGGTCGCTGTCTGATTTGCAGGCCATGAATCAGAGGACAGCATGTCTACACTGGCAGGCCGTCGGGGGATGAGACCTAAAATGATGATGCCCTTTGATGCACAACCCCCTCAGCGTAAGTGTGTGATCCGGGGACCAGACACCCTCAATTTGGCCTTTTTTTCTTTTCTGTAGGACTTTCCTGAAGAACCACAGTACTGTAGAGTTTCACTCCAACCCTCATCTAACACACCTGAACAAGCGAGTTAGATTGTAAAGTCACAGTAAAATATATATATATATATATATATATATATATATATATATATATATATATATATATATATATATATATATATATATATATTATTTATTTTTTTTTTTTAGGAGATATTTTGTATCAGTATGTTAGTCTTAAGAATATATATAGTTTTGAGTGCTCCAAAACAGTGACAAAATTCACTTTTAGAAGATATAAACATCCTAACGGCCTAAATTATTCAATTTGATTTTGTTGACATCTCCTTATACTTCAGTTTCTCATCAAATCTCGTTACCAATCAAATGCTCTTTAGTATCTGACATGTTCTGCCTCTTCAAAACGCTTCTCTTTTGCTTTTTTTTGATGCACTTATGCTCAATCACTCATTGGCAGAGCTGTGATAAAAACGAGATTTTATTGGCTGTTTTTAACAAAAGGGAGGAGCTACTTCGTGTTTCGGATGAAATTACACATCAAAGCAAAATACAAATTTCAAATCACTTCAAAGGGCCTTCAAGGATTACTAGAAAGCTACAGATAGGTGATATTTGATAAAGGTTGGATCAAAACTCTGGAGAACTGTGGTTGTCCACCCCTATGTTGTGATGTTAATCATTGTATGTTCTTTAGAGTAACCTCAAAATGGGTTCCCTGAGTTCATTATTGTAGTAGTAGTCCAAAACAATACTCTACCCAAGTACAGAAATGCAAATGGCTCTAACCTAACAATTAACCGCTCAAGAGTGAATATCTCAGCTAATTCTTAAAGTCGTACATTTATAGTTGTACATCTAAATGATAACATGTACGAGTACTAGTAATGGAAAAAGTACAGACACCCTAATAATATATTACTCTAGTTGAAGTATAAAGTCCTCATTTTCAATATTACTTGAGTCAAAGCTGCAGATAAGTGAAATTTGATTGTGTTTGAATCAAACCTCTGCAGAACTGTGTTTGTCCACCCTTATGTTGGGATGTTAATCATTTAGTGTTCTTTAGAGCAACCTCAAAATGGGTTCCCTGAGTCCATTATTCTAGTTGTAGTGAAAAACATACTCTACCCAAGTACAGAAATGCAAACGGTAAATGTCACACATTTATAGTTATACATGTAAATAATAGCATCCCCTTGAGTACTCATGGTGGAAAAAGTACACAAATCAGGCACTGGAGTGAAAGGACAGATAATAAAACCCTAATAAAATATTACTCTAGTTAAAGTAATAAGTCCTCAATTTCAATATTACTTGTGACAAAGTACAAAAGTACTTGATTTTTAAATAAAAGTGAAAACGTGAAACTACGTTTATAGCTGAAGCACAGTTTGTAAAACCAGTGAATCGATTATCAGAGACACACTGAACTGTTCATTTAATTTTTGAATCGTTTACCAGAGACTCACTTTCAATAAGTCATTTGAATAAAGCCAGATTTATACTTCTGCATCAAGCGCACGCATAAGCTCATTGCATAGTCCTCGCCGCGGCTAATGCTGATGCGCACCTCTTAAAAAATGTAGCTGCACGTCACAGTAACGCATATAGCAAGCTCTGTGATTGGTCGGCTTGGACTCGGTGATGAGTGTGGGCGGTGCTGAGAGCCACAAACCTGATGGAACGAGTGTTTACAAGTGTTAAGTCCCGTGAAGCAGCTCTAGAACTCCCTCTAGAACTGTGTTTCCCCTAAAGTTGTTCCATGTCCGCCGGAATGAGCGAGTTTTATCTACTTGCACATTAAGGTAGCTTTCAGAAAAAACAAAACACCCACAAAGAAACTCGACACAGTGAACATAACCTACTACCAGCTAGCATTTCGGAAGTATTTTTGCAGAGTACGCGCAAGGTAGGCACCGTCGTTCACGGCGATCACTCAATGCAAAAGTATAAACCAACTTTTAGTGAGTCTTTTACCATAGATTGAATAGATTGTTTAAGTCAGTGTGTTGTTAACTGGAGACTCACTCTAAATGGATCATTTGAATCAATTGAAGTTGTTGATTAATGTACAAATGTCAACCAATTTACCAGGTTAACTGATAAAATTCAGCTTGTTCACAAATTAAACGCAGCTATCTTGTAACTCCACTCCACTTTGTCTACTTTAAAATAACTTTTTTACTCGTAATGCACTCACTGTAGTAGAGTAAAGTACAATATTTTGTTTTGGATAGTAGAGGGTTTTTAATATACATATACTTTGATAAAATACAGATGCCTAAAATGTATACTTACTAACTAGTACAGTTGTGAAGCAAAAAAAAAATAAAAAAAAAATACTGTCCACCATGTTAAGCCTTGTGTATTGTTTAAATGGACTACGCTTTTGTTATGTTAGTGGCTGTTTTTGCCCAATTGACGTCCATTATAACGAAAACAGTCATGAACATAACGAAAGGGTAGTAAATGTTCCCCGAGTTTATCGTTGAGTTTTTGAACATTTTCAAAGTGTTTTCCCAAAATATGTGTCAAAATAAGGTTTGTCACCAAAAAAAATCCTTCCATTTGCTGAAACAGAGAAATGTGTGGCTAAATTAAGACTCAAAATCACCCCAGAGTGGAAGAAAACATCTCTACAAGCACACAAGGGTTAAGTACTGAGGTTTCTTGGCACCAGAGCAGAGGCACTTGTCTAGAGTATGTTTTTAGTTTTATAAAAATTCTTTACCCTATCAACATATATCATGTCTTTCAATCTGTGTTGTTCTTTGTTTTGCATGAGCAGATGTTCTAGCCGCACCATGCTGCTCGCCATAATCCCATAGCTTTTGTGTGTGGGGTCTAAACCATGGCGCTCTTGTTTGTGTCCATTCACAGCTGTGATTAGTGCTCACCCCATCCATTCCCTCGATAACCATCACCATCATTATCACTTGGGCAGCCTGGCCTCGCCGACACGCAGCTATCTCCACCACCAGAGCAGCACGCGCTCCATCGCCACCCCCATCTCTCATCTAGACAGGGCAGAGTCCACAGGTGAGAGCGCAAGACCTCCATCAAACCTGGACACAAATGGGTTCGTTCAGAGTCCTGGGAAACGCTCTTGTTTTCCTGTCAGCGTGAAGGTGAAATTGGTTGGTGACGGTGGGATTTAAGTGAAACTCTCTCTATGAGAATATTGAACCACAAAACAACTTGAGGTCTTTGTGGATTACTTTTTGTTAGGGCTGCACGATATATCAAATCAGAATCGGTATCGCAATGTGCGCATCTGGAATAGTCACATACACTACCTGACAAAACTCTTGTCATCTATCCAAGTTTTAATAACAACAAATAATAACTTGACTTCTAGTTGATCATTTGGTATCAAAAGTGGCTTATATGAAAGGCAAAGCTGCCGTGGAAAAAGAATGAATATTGTGGATGACTCCCATGAGCTTGGAAGACTGCATCCATACATCTCTGCAATGACTCAAATCACTGATTAATAAAGTCATCTGGAATGGCAAAGAAAGCGTTCTTGCAGGACTCCCAGAGTTCATCAATATTCTTTGGAATCATCTTCAATGCCTCCTCCATCTTACCCCAGACATGCTCAATAATGTTCATGTCTGGTGACTGGGCTGGTCAGCCCTGAAGCACCTTGACCTTCTTTCGCTTTGATGTGGAGGCTGAAGTACGAGAAGGAGCGCTATTCTGCTGAAGAATTTGCCCTTTGCTGTGGTTTGTAATGTAATTGGCAGCACAAATGTCTTGAAACCTCAGGCTGTTGATGTTGACATCCTCTCTGCAGATCTCTCACTCTCCCCATACTGAATGTAACCCCAAACCATGATTTTACTTTCACTAAACTTGACAAATTTCTTTGAGATCCTTGGATCCATGAGGGTTTCATTTGGTCTTCTGCAGTATAGGTGATGATCGTGATGCAGTTCAACAGATGATTCATCCGAAAAATCGACCTTCAGCCACTTTTCCAAATGATTGAATGAGTGAATGATTGATGAACTACAAGTCAAGGTTTTATTTGTTGCAACTGAGATCAACGACAAGACTCTGTTGTGTAGTCAGGATGTACAATGTTGAGTCGAGATTATAGTTAACCAAGAGCCATAGTTCTAAATCATTTAGCATGTGTTTTTAAAGCCTGTGTCTGAGAGAATTTAAGAGAGTTTACCCTTTGTAAATTGAATAAAGATTATTTTATTGAATTAGTTTTACAATATAGACGATATGCTGTTGTGTTAAATTTGGTTATTCAATTTCTCTACCTGTTTGACCCTCCAGAAAACCATAAAGCCCTGGAATTATCTCAGTCAATCCAGGTGAATTATTTTTTTCCAAATAGAGCTATGTAAGCCATGTGGTAAATTGTAATCATGTCGCTAAATACAGTGCAGAAAAACTAAATATATATATAATATATCTTGCTGCCCTACTTTTGGTCACCGACCTGGCTTCAATTTAATAGACCATCTTGGTCAAGTTGGTTAGAGCTGGTAGACCTATTTTGGTTGAATACAACCCAACAGTCATGTTCCAAAACCATCATTACCACTTTAAAGGCAACATGAAAGCAAAATGCATCATATTTACTTTCTTCAAGTCAGTTAGTTAATTTTGATTGTCTTAAGTCATTGTATTGACAGTATTATGCATAGTTTATTCACATTTATGACAAATAATATTCTCATGACTTGATAATCTGGTGAACGTTACGAGTCATTCACAACATGCACGATAACTATAAATATCAATAACATATATTTGTGTCCACACTGACGAATGGTAAAAATGTGTTTGTTAGTTTTCTTTTATTTGCCATGATTTTTTTGTAATTGGTGCATGTCTTCAGTGTGCTTCTTGCACATATAACCAGCCAGTCTTTATTTTAAAATGTGCTAATTTAACCAAGCAAATTTAGCGATCATAGTCACTGTTGTAGAACCAAAACAACAAACTATTTCCCCAAGACGTTTTAAAGGGTGCAACTAGCACTGGAAACCTGAGATCCGTTTATTCATACAGAATACTTATAATACTGGTGATGGTTGAGGAGATTCCCGCCAAACCTGTAAAGCACTTTGAGTGCCCAGAAAAACACCATATACAGTTGAAGTCAGAATTATTCGCCCCCTTTTGAATTTTTTTTTAAATATTTTCCAAATTATGTTTAACAGATTCAGGACATTTTCACAGTGTGTCTGATAATATTTTTTCTTTTGGAGAAAGTCTTATTTGTTTTATTTCGGCTAGAATAAAAGCAGTTATACATTTTTTAAACACCATTTTAAGGTCAAAATTATTAGCCCCTTTAAGCTATTTTTTTTTTTGATAGTCTACAGAACAATCCATCGTTATACAATAACTTGCCTAATTACCCTAACCTGCCTAGTTAACCTAATTAACCTAGTTAAGCCCTTAACTATCACTTTAAGCTGTATAGAAGTGTCTTGAAAAATATCTAGTTAAATATTATTTACTGTCATCATGGCAAAGATAAAAGAAATCAGTTATTATAGATGAGTTATTAAAACTACTATGTTTAGAAATGTGCTGAAAAGTATTCTCTCCGTTAAACAAAAATTGAGGTAAAAAAAATAAACTGAGGGGCTAATAATTCAGGGGGGCTAATAATTCTGACTTTAACAGTTTAACAGAGTAATAAATTATCAATACTATTATATACTTGTTTACTAGCCTCCTCTGCATTAATTCAATGAATTTTAATAATTCTTTCTCATGGTATAACCAATTGTTTTCTATATTAGTCATTATCTTTATGTAGTCTTTGACAAAGGGGCTTAATATCAAGCAGTATTTCTTCACGTTGTCATCTGTAGCTTTAAATTGCACAGGCTCTTTATATTTCAGTGGATGTTTGTTGACTGGCTGTCAGAGTTTGGTAACAGGAAACAAAATAGAAAGTAACAATATTGTTTCTCCACATCTTTATAGCTGTGTCTGAACTCGGTTTTACATTCAGAATGATTTTAAGAACTCGTCTTTATAGTTATTGGCCTGGTGTGAATGGGCCTTTTTTCTTTTGGTTTTCACCAGACTCCTCCAATTGCTGTTGACAGCTGATTTTGACAAGACCATTTACCCTGATAAACACACATTATAAGACCTACTCTGGTTGTAAACACTGATTCATGTTGACTTTAAAGGTTTCCTAGTGGGCTTCTTATGATTTTGGTTTTCTGTGTCACTTCTGTGTCAGAATCGTAGTACGCAGCATGTGCTGACCCATTTGCTGTTGTACTTACAGAGTCAGTAAGGAACACCCCTAATGCGGAGCTGCTCCCTCCATCTGGGCAGCCATCTTGCACCACTGACCTTTCAGAGACGGACATTAGCTTTCACAGCTCAGCCGCTGAGGAGGAGCCAGCGTTCGCTACACCCACAGCACACGTTCGACCTACACACCCACTTAAGAGTTTTGCAGTGCCTGCCATCCCGGCCCATGCAATGTATGACTCGGCAGCTTTGCCCAGCACTCCACTGCTGTCTCAGACAGGTATGTTCCCCCTTTACACCACATAATTACATTCATATTTTGTGATCCACTTTGTGGAGTCTAAAAGAGCATGTGTTATATTACTATTTGTAGAAAACAGAGCCTACATGGCTTATTAACTCACCAGCCACTTTATTAGGTACGCCTGTCCAACTGCTCATTAATGCAAGTTTCTCATCATCCAATCACATGGCAACAACTCAATGCATTTAGGCATGTAGAAATGGTCAAGACAATCTGCTGCACTTCAAACTGAGCATCAGAATGGGGAAGAAAGCTGATTTAAGTGACTTTGAATGTGCCATGGCTGTTGGTGCCAGACAGGTTGGTCTGAGTATTTCAGAAACTGCTGATCTACTGGGATTTTCATGCACAACCATCTCTAGGGTTTACAGAGAATGGTTTGAAAAAGAGAAAATGTCCAGTGAGCGGCAGTTCTGTGGGCACAAAGGCCTTGTTGATGTTAGAGGAGAATGGCCAGACTGGTTCAAGCTGATAGAAAGGCAACAGTATTTCAAATAACCACTTCTGCAGAAGAGCATCTCTGAACGCACAACACGTCCAACCTTGAGGCAGATGGGCTACAGCAGCAGACAAGTGCCACTCCTGTCAGCCAAGAACAGGAAACAGGGCTACAATTCACACAGGCTCAGCAAAATTTGACCATTTGACCATAGATTAAAAAAATGTTGCCTGGTCTGATCTGAGTCTCGATTTCTGCTGCGACATTTGGATGGTAGAGTCAGAATTTGGCGTCAACAACATGAAAGCATAGATCCATCCTGCCTTGTATCCTGCCTGCTGCTGCTGCTGCTGATGGTGGTGGTGGTGGTGGTGTAATTGGGCATATATTCTTGGCACACTTTGGGTCCATTAGTACCAGTTGAGCATCGTGTCAACGCCACAGCCAACCTGAGTATTGTTGCTGACCATGTCCATCCCTTTATGACCACAGTAAACAATAAAAGTTTGGAGTTATACATATACACATCTAGATGGTTTATGTACATTGTTGACTTTTTAAAGTACAAATAAGAATTATTGACTATTAAGTGGCTTAATTGGTTACAAAAAATATGGTTGAGATATATATATATATATATATATATATGAGCAATATCACACTAGTAGCAGTGCGATATGGCTGTATATCAGCACTGGTGGGAGGCGTGCATTGGCACGAGGCCGCAGGCCGAGTGCCTTAGTGCCCCCACCAGTGCCGATTTACAGCCATATTGCACTGCTACGAGTGTGATATTGCGTTTATACAACAGTTCGACGGCATAATTGTGTATGTAAAAACAAAATCAAACAAGGACAGTCTCAAAAACCCTTTTGTATGAGAAACTAGTTTCTTCCGCATTGGATTCAAATCATAAGCTGACAGTTAAACAGCTGAGCGAGCATCTTTTAAACTTCAGATCTGTAGTGTCTGCTTTTTGCTAGCTGTATGTGGGCGGAGTAATACACTAAGGGTAAGAGGCTGTACAGGTGCTGATATTACTTAAATATATCACGGCTATCAGCCAATCAGATTAGGGAACCAGACAGAACTGTTGTATAAATGAGCAATATCACACAAGTAGCAGTGCAATATGGCTGTATATCAGCCCTGGTGGGAGGCGTGTGTTGGCATGAGGCCGCAGGCCGAGTGCCTTAGTGCCCCCACCAGTGCCGATATACAGCCCTATCGCACTGCTACTCGTTTGATATTGCGTTTATACAACAGTTTGACGGCATAATTGTGTATATAAAAACAAAATAAAAAATGGAGTCTCAAAAACCCTTTTGTATGTGGAACTACTTTCTTCCGCCTTGGATTCATAAGCTGACAGTTGAGCAAGCATCTTTTAAACTTTAGATCTGTAGTGTCTGTGTGTGTGTGTGTGTATATATATGACACAATCTGACTAATGTAATTTGTTTCAGGGCCTCACTCAGTTAAAACAGCCTCTATTGGTACACTGGGAAGGACGAGAACTCCTATGCCTGTCATAGTTCCAAATGCGCCGGATGTCTCAGAAGGCTGCAGACTTCATGAAGATGCAGGAAGTGTGAGTACTTCTGTTCTGTTCCTATAATGCTCTGTACCACAGTGACGATAAAAAGCATCAACTATTCACTGTTTTTGTACAATTCACATTGAGATTGAGATATATATATACACATCAAGATAAATCAAACCCATGACCTTGCTGCTGTAAGTTTCGTGTTCTAAAAGCTATAGGAATGTTAATTATTATATTATATAGTACACTGACTGACCACTTCATTAGGTGCTCCTTTTTGTCTAGAGAACTTTGTAAAAGATTTAACATATTTCGGTTTACATTGATGTGGTAGCATCATGCAGATGCTGGAGATTTGTCCAAGTGCTCATTAAAATAATTCTTCTGAACTTTAGGTTGAATTAACTATTAAGTTATTGATGCCATTCTATCAACTTGAACCAGTTTCTGGCATCAACAAGGCACACTGTGAAAAATCTTGTCAAAAAAAATTAAGACAACAAATGTCTTTATAGTGAAACCTGATTAACTTATTTTTTTTAGTTAAACAAGATGATTAGACTTATTAAAAAGCTAGCGATTGCTCCATATTTTACGTTTCTGTACAGAGTTTTGATCTTCGATTGGTCTCATGTGATGCGATTTTGCAGGTCCGAGTTCACTAAGCTTGAAGTTTGCAATGCAGCAAACTGCGAAATTTGCCACACTAGCTTGCGTTTCCGGTCCAGATTTATACTTCTGCATCGAGTGATTGGCGTGACCCACGGCGCCTGCCTTGAGCGTAGTCCTGCATTTATACTTCTGCGTGCTGTTTGTGTTGCTCAGCAATAATACTTCCAAACCGCTAGATGGCATTAGGTTTTAGCTGGCATTATGTCAAGTTTCGTCACAGGTGTTTTGTTTTTCTGAACGCTGCATTTTAAGTAGAATAGCTAATAGCTTAGCTGATTGCTTTTTAAAAGTAGCTTGCCCAACACTGGCGAGGGCTATGTGAAGGCTACGCCGCAGCATACACATACATATGTGTTTGACGCAGAAGTATAAATCAGCCTTCTGAATAAAGTCTGTAGGGTGAAAAGTGTAGTGTGACGGCGGCTTTACAGTATAGCATTACATTGCACATGTATATTAAACGATTATACAAAGGTAACATGTTTTTTTTCCTTCTCTCTTAAACCTTTACCTGCTCCCCCTTTTAACGGCGGCTGTACTTATTGCTTAATACAATTAATTACTTTGCAAATGTTTGAAATAAATTAAACCCCCCATACTACCCTACTCCCTTCCTCCATTACCACGCATGCGGCTGTGCTATTTGGTTTTCTGCTATGTTATTATTCCTGCAGTACCATTGACCCCCCCCCTTTCCCAAAACCCCTTCTCACCCACCTCACCCCACCCCCGCAGTAACCTTCTTCATCTCCCTCAGAATTACGAGACGGACGAGTTATCGGAGGAAATGGCCCATCTCGAGGGCTTAATGAAGGACCTAAACGCCATCACAACAGCCTGAGCACAAATCCTCACAAAAACACGAGACCTCTCCTGCCACAGGGAGGACGTTCAGCAGCTGAGGAGTTCTCAATCATTCGCTTAATGAATAGAGAGTGAGATCAGAAAAAAAAACATTAAAGTTCGGCTTACTCTCAGGAAGGAGAAACTCAATAAACAGTGGACATTCTGAGAAAAGGACATGTGATGGTTGCGGTTTTTCTCTCAGCATCCTAAAAATAAACGTTTCCTTTCATTTCAACGGAAAAGACACCGTTTTGTTATCCTACGAACGAAAAAAGGAGAATCTACAATATGCTGGTGTACGTGTTGGTGCTCGTAAGGCACAATTTACAGTGTTTCATTTGTGTCTTTCCTTTGTATGTTTTTGTATCTATATATCGCCCCCCGTTCCAGTGAGGTGAACGTCGGACTTCGTCCTTTTTATTTCTGCGACTCATTTTGTATTAAGCATTTTTCGATTGACGTTTCTCTCTTTTTTTTGTATGTTATATAATGTGCCATGTCTTATTTTTTTTCCCCTTAAACATGTTTCGTATTGTTTTATATGCATATACACTTATCGGTTTGTATATATGTTTAAAACAGACTCGTCGTCTCCACAGCCATGTTTTGTGACCGTTTCCGTTAAGTCCGAGACGAGCTGCTTTTTAATTTGGGGATTGGATTGACGTTCCCCTTCTACAACATGCTTGTTTTAAATGGGAGTTCCCTTCAGATATGCCTTATTAAAATCAGTACAACTGGGAAATGTTTATCACATAACACTGTGATATTTATTCCATAAAAGCTGAACTGTACGAAAACGTCGACCTCAATTACGTATGCTGTCAAGACTCGGTGCTGAAACTCAAAACTTCAGGTTCTACACGTACAAATTTGGTATATTGGAAAGTGCTTTATATGGTCTGCTTCTTTGAATTCTTGTATCGGGGCTTCACAAACTCAACGAATGACATTCACTGTGAAGACCTTATTCTTGGCGTGCAACTTTTATACGCAACTCCCAGAACTCATCGTTCATTTCCCATTATATTTCTTGTATGTTTCATATGAAGTACTTGTATAGAATCTCAATGTGTGATGCAAAAAAGAAAGAAAAGAACAAAAAAAAAAAAGGTTGCTCCCCTGCTGGATATGGTTTTGATCTGTACTTTTACCCAAAGAAAAATCTGTAACAGCAATCATTCTCTCAAACGTTTTCTTGAATGTCATTCTGGCTGTAAGAAATTCTAAATACTTGGTACAAACGATGACTTATTTGGGATAACCTATCAAGTGTAGACAGTCAAACCTTTATTGCACTTTTTCAACAATTTCAAGAAAAGAGGAAAAAGAAACAAACATTTTTACATATCTTGTGTTTTGAATATAAAGCTCTATTTGTTTAATGTAGTGTCATAGTTTAGTGTAGGCAGCTGGTCTTATTTCTTTTGCCTCTGAAATGATATTCGAGCGGCAGGTTTTACTGTGTTGCATATGCAGAATTCTGTTGTTGCTTATTTCTGTACAAAGATCTTCTTGCTGTCTCTAGAATTACTCCGTGGCTTTTTAAAAAAATATTCTGAAAACATTGTGTCTGACTCTTATTGATAATACACAAACATCTCACTTTTCATTTCATCTTTTTTTTTTTTTTTTTTTTTTTTTTTTAAAGATCCCTGACATTTTAGGTCAATTAGTTTTTTTTCTTATTATAGAAACAGCTAAAAAATTGGCCATAATGTGTGTTACATATATTACAATTACAACAGGATGGCTGGTTTTCATATAGTGAAGACTTACAGGTAAATGCAACTTGTGTAGATCTCTAAATCCCTCAGATGTATAGCTCTTTCTAGTGACGCTGTGCATCAAGGCTTTGAAGCATGTTTTAAAAAACGAAACATCTCGCAGTCAATCGGTGTACTTGAGCTCGATTCGTTTTTGCCAACATCACGTGATCAGTAACATGCAAAACTTCATTTTCGCATATGACTGCTTTAAATTTTGATTCAAAGATTTAAACACCCTTATGGATTAGTAAAGTGTATAGCAAGAGATTAGGCGGCGATTACATGCATGTCTACTGTTTTAAAGCACTGCACCGGTCTCGCACACCAGTAATTGAACAAAAATGCAAAAATAATAGTAAAATGTTTTCGAACCATACTAAAGTACATTAGTGTATTATTTACAACTAATCTTAAAGAAGGCCTCTGCATATTGAAGTGTAGTGTGTAATGGAGGACAACTGGCGCGAGGCCCTGAAAGCCACACTCCCATAGCCTCTTCATTAGAGCATTCATCTCGCATGCAAGAATCACCCGTTTGATTCCCGCTTGGAACGAGGCGGTGTGTGAAGGACCAGTTGGAATAAAGCTTTTGATTTTACTACAGTTGTCGGTGGTAAAATGTACCATAACCTACGTGTAATAAACTACAGCAATTGAGAATTGTTTATATTACTAATGTTGTATTTCATGTATGAACTGGTCAATTGTAATCATTTGACATTTTTGCAACACAGTGCTTTCCCACACTTTAACCAGCAAAGGTCCTCATTGAGCTCTGACTTGCAAAGCTTCGAGTAATGAACCTTTTTCCGACACAATTGATGACATATCATTTCACCATCACTATCTAGTCTGTGCTACTAATTTTTTGTTCATAAAGTGTTTAAAACGTGCATTCTTGGGGCAGGACTGCGCTAACAGCTGAACAGGCCACATCTACAGAATTACACACATAAGGGCGTACTCACACTATGTACAGTTGCCTTGAACCGAGCCGAAGCACGCTCGTCCCGTCTCCCCACACTTACATTGCATTTGCGCCCAAGAATGCTTGCGTCATCGATGTTGTGGTTTAATAAGCACTTTCGCTCAGCACAGAGGAGATTTTAGTTATATCGTTTTAGTTGTTTGGGATGCGGTGACACGCAATCAAATATTTTATTGAACAGATCAGCCACTTTTGACGTTCATAAACAATCAAAGTCCTCGGGACTAAGGAATTAAGAGGTTTGCTGAAGGTGCAGCAGTCGTGCAGTGTGGGGTTTGAGTCTTTAATAATCTACAACAGTTTGCATTCATTGAACAGTAGGAATGATTAATAAATCCATATAAAGCCGTCCCTCAAATGTCACGTCTCATCTTCAGTTTCGAGCTCAAGTGAACCGCGCTCTGGCACACCTTTTCCAACCAGGCCAGGCCGGCCAACTGAACTGAGCCCGATTTAAAGCACTCGCACTTCTCAAACAATCTAGAAAACAGGCCTGGGCACAGTTCGTATAGCATAGTGTGAGTGCATTTTGATAAGTTTATGTAAATGTTTAAATTTTGTATGGGTGTATTAAATCCTTCAAAATGCTTTAATTTCAGTAGCGTTTAAGGTTTGAAAGGTGCTTTGCTGCCTTCATATTTTTTATTAAATAAGTAACAATGATTAAATATTTAAATAATATCTTAAAGACAGTAAGTGATTGTTGGTCTTGCTAATGAGCCATCAAAAATTATTCCTTCGAATAGTATACAAAACCATAGAACAGCGTTTCTCAACTATTGGAACACCAGCACTGCATGTTTTGGATGTCTCCTTTGTCACACCCATTACAGGTCTTTCAGTCTCTGCTAATGATCTGGATCAGGTGTGTTTGGTTAATGAGACATGGAAAATGCAGAGCTGGTGGTCCTCCAGGAATGTGGTTGAGAAACACTGCTCTAGAATACTATAACAAACCTAATACATTAATGTAATTCGTCCAAAGTTGTAAAGAAAATTTAGATTTTAGAAAAAGTGTAAGAACCCTGGATGAAACTACTGTGAAATGACTTGCCTAGTACCAGTTAAGTGAAACACACTTATTTTGAAACTCATGGTGACGGCTATTAATATCAGGCAATACAATTTTTGTCCAGGAGACTACTATAATAAACAGATAAACCTGACTGATCATCGCATTTGCCCTCAGCACAATGCAGGATATAAAAATTTGTTTCCATTGCAGGTTTATTACGTTTTCTTTTTACAAATTGTTGGAAAAAAATCTCTCATGTAAGTGTAAAAACCATATATCAAAAGCTTAAGTGAAAATAACACGTTTCCCTTTGGGGTACTTTTCATTTGCAATTTCAATGAATGCAATTTTAACGGTAATGGAAGTGTCCAGTGATCCGCATACAGATGACAATACAGACTGTCAAAAATGACCTCACACAAAGATATTTTTGCAGTCTTTATTGACATCTGATAAATACCACACATCTAGACTCCTCTGGGTGTTTTAAAGTTCATTCCAACAGTTGGCTGCGTGACCTGCAGGCTGGAGATGTTGCCAAAGTCCTGCAGCAAAACAAACAAAAAGGTAAATCCACAAAGTCTGTATAAGAACACTGGAACATCAAGCTTTTCTGACACGTTCATCTTCTATTCAGAACATTTGACAGTGGTTATCACCATTCATACAAAACACTGGTAACTATGGCTGTTCACTGTTGTTAAATGTAGGACATGTACTATGGCAATTTCATATTTGGAGCTTAAGATCAACTTACAAAACTCTTGAGCATCTCCTTGGTGTCTGGATCAACCTCGATGATCTCCTGATCCAAAGCAGAGACCTGACAACAACATGAAGTACATCTAATAAACAACTCTATACTAGTGATATCTGAAATACAAGTATAAAGCACACTGGTTTTGACACTGGTACTAACAGATGTATTGTTTGCACTACACAGGAAAATATCGTGTCACCTGCTGTGATAGAGGTTAATACTGTAATTGCTTTAAATCGCTTCATACTGTCACTGTGTTAGGTCTTGCACACACAAAAACACCAGAAGGCAAACAGGGCAATTTTGCATCATGTATTGTTTTAAAAGGATATGGTTTATGATTTCCATGAATATTAGCATGACTGTAAATGTAACGTTCACAGAACCGTTTTTAAAAATTTAAACTTAATATTTTTGTTGATATATTTTTAAAGCAAACTATGGAGCTCCTAAAGTGACATTGGCAAAAATAAAAAGGCTGTCATGTTTTTTTCATGCATATGAGAAGCTACAGTTCCTAGTTGTGGCATTCTCTAAATAAAAACATTAAAAAATAAATCTATTTAGTTCTGCTTTATACATGAAACTACTATGAAGTAAGGTGGCGCACATCTGTTCCAATCAATAAGCAGTGCGGAGCATTGGGAAGAATCTAACAAAGGGCCTGAGAATGCTTGTAGCAAACTTGTGGGTGTTGTGTCAAAGAAGCACCCATTCATTTGTGCTGCGTTTTATTTTCATTTCTTTATATTCATTTATTCTTCATTGAATTATTTTATTTAATCATACGATTAGTCATTTATATAATCATCATTGGGGCGACGCAGTGGCGCAGTAGGTAGTGCTGTCACCTCACAGCAAGAAGGTCGCTGGTTCGATCCTCGGCTAAGTTGGCACTTCTGTGTGGAGTTTGCTTGTTCTACCTACGTTGGCATGGGTTTCCTCCGGGTGCTCCGGTTTCCCCACAGTCCAAAGACATGCAGTACAGGTGAATTGGGTAGGCTAAATTGTCCGTAGTGTATGAGTGTGTGTGTGTGTGTGGATGTTTCCCAGAGATTGGTTGCAGCTGGAAGGGCATCCACAAAAATGTGCTGGATAAGTTGGTGGTTTATTCCGCTGTGGCGACCCTGGATTAATAAAGGGACTAAGCCGACAAGAAAATTAATGAATGAATAATTATCACTTTACAGTTCATTAGTTAATGATTTGATTATTTGTGACTTTATTATGTTTTATATTTTATTATTACTATTTTCCTATGATTATTGCTTTATTATTATTATTTCCTTTGTCCATATTGTTTTATTCTTGTGTAGATTCAAGCAACATTTATTTTCATGAGTAAGAGATAAGAGAATGTCTTTTCAATGTCTGTATTGTCACTGGACAATGTTGTGAAGCAGAAATTTTCCATTGCTGTTGCTTGTGATGTAACAACACTTGAAGGATTTATCATAGTGATATAGCATTCAAACATAAGCAACTAACATTATTCAATAAACCCTGCTGTTTTATTATCATCACTTCATCTACTGCTTCTGCTCGTCTTTGGGTTCCTGCCACAGTCAACTCCTATACTGATAGTACCAATACTGCTTAACAGGTTTGGGTATTGGAAACTCTGCTGACTTGTTGTCCAGATCCCTGGAGAAACTGACATTTCCTGACATGATCTGGCATCTATTTATCTGGATCTATTTATCTGGCGTGATTAACAATTGTTAACAACAATAAACAACAAAGCCATCATTATAAGACCTTATTTGATTGGTTACAAAGCAATATGGGCTAGGTTTCATTTTCATTCTGCTCATTTAAACTTTGATGTTTAATGCAATTTTGCCATTGCAAATACTTTTCTTGTACTTATGCTTTTTAATTTGCAAATGTCACTTTTGGGGCTCCGTACATAACATTATATGGGCTACTAACATCTAATTAACTGATGGCTAAATGCAAAGAAAAAGATAACAATGTGTTAAACTCTAAATAACCCTTAAATCCTCATATGTGGTGATGTTGGTGCAGTACACAGTAAACATCACTGACCTCCGGGACGTAGTTGTCCCGTCTCTCTCTCTCCTCCTCCTGCAGTTTGATGGAGATGCCTCTAACTGGACCCCTCTGGATGCGCTTCATCAGATGGGTCACATACCTGCAGATACACCAAACACTGACACATGCCTCAAGTCTCTGCAATGCATTTGCCCTGACAATTCTCTTACTGGCCTCAACAGATGAAAAGTGATTTCAGCTAGGTTTCTATTGAAAATTGCAAGCTTAGTTGCAGAGTTCAGACTGCATGATTTTAAAAGCAGTGTGAAAACATCCATGGCACGACTACATGACTATCTGGCGTACCGTTTTGGGTATGCTGTAGGATGTATCGGCAACAATGAGTTTCACTGCATGACTTAATTGGAAAATCTCCAGCAAGGTCGTCTCAATCCACAAACTATGTTTCACAACCAAACATACGGCCAAAGACATGGAAACAATGCAAGGTCACATAGTATCGGCTTCATCTTTTGTTATTAACCACATAATGAGAAAGAAGCCTTTAGTGGGGTTGAAAATGTACTTATTTTGCTCACCTGGGGATTAAAGGGAATAAGCAATTTCTCTTAAACTTTTTTTGACCCGGTTGTGGCATTGTTCAGATAACATATGAAAGGGAAATGGAGTGTTTTTCCTCCATTTCTTGGGTCCAGATAGACCAAAAAGCACTTTTAATTCCTTCCCCAACTTCCCGCTGACCTGCAGACACCCACACTAATGTATGCTGCTCTCTGATTGGCTGTAGGCGATCACCCATGTCATTTTCAGTCAGAACACATTTCACACGGCATGATTTTGCTCCAGATATTTAGCAGCTATTAAATATCTGACGGGTATCGGCAATTTTCTTAGATCATGTTTTTGTTAGTTCACACTTTGTGATCAAGTGTGACGAGCACCGATTTGCCTGTGATTTCAGGCATTTGTCAACGATTTCTCAAAACCGGTGCTAAAATCATGCAGTCTGAACTTGTCATAAGGTGATACTAGCATCATGTAAAGAATGAAAATGAATGTTATTTTAAGATAAATAAAAACATGGGCAATGTTAGCAGTGCTCAAGTTTGAAAAGGTTCTTGAAAAGATTTTTTCCCCACATTTTACTATTATTGCACGCTCAATCTGTTCCAAACATTTCAGTTTCTTCCTGCTGTTAAACACCAGCAATGTTATTTTGAAGAAAGCTGAAAACCTGTATCCGAAACCACATACTTCCAAATTATATAGTACAGTAAAAACAGTATGCGAGCCAGGCTATATCACAGTGTATAATGATTGTGCAATAGCCACATATACGACTATGAAGTAGAGCAGGACGTCATTCCTACCAACAAATGTGCGCTTCATGTCTAATACGAAAGTGAAAGCATGCTGAAATATTACTGAGTGCTGTTCATCCGTTAGGAAAATTGACCAAAGATACCATCTGATAATTTTCCATATTTTAAATCGGTCCCACTTTATAATAAGTGGGCTTAACTAATATGTACTTACACAGAAATTAATAGTTTGTACAATGTACTTATTGTGTAAATACATGTGTTTGCTGTGTACTTATGCTTGATTAAATACATGTATGTAATTACATCTGTAATTAACTTCTGTAATTACATTTGTAAATACACTGTTGACCATCCCTTACACCTTAACCCACCCTTAAACCTACCCATGCCACCAAACCTGTCCATAACCCAACCTCTATCCCAACTCAAACGCACCACAAGTGTTCTCAAATACATTATAAACACAGTAAGTACATAGTAGTTAGGGACACTTAATATAAAGTGGGACCTTTTAATCTTATAATATGTCGTATTGGACCCGTTGTATTGTTCATTTCTGCACTGACAGCTCAGAAAAAAAAAGATCAACATTGATCTGCTTCATGATCTGGTGCAGACTGTTAATTTGTTATTTCTCTCTATAATTTAAGCCTATATTGCATAAATCTAGCCAACGTTTCTTTAATAGATTGATTGATTCAATAGATAAATTCTTTTGAAACTGAAAAAAAAAAAAAAAAAACTGAAATGAGGCTCTGTATAAGAGTCCGACCTCTCTGATTTATATTTGGTGACTATGTCAGCCGGTGTCAAAATTAAAGAGCACATTTTCACTTATAAAATATTCTATACACAACTGGTCGAAAGTTTGGGGTCAGTATGATTGTTAAATGTTTTAAAATAAGCTTCTCCACCACACCAAAGCTGCATTTATTATATCATAAATACAGTACATATTGTTAAATTGTAAAATGTTATTGCACTATAAAATAACTGTTTAAAAGTAGTTTATCATTTAATTCATTCCAGTTATTTTAAAGATGAATTTTCAGTTTCATTGACCCAGTCTTTAGTCACATGATCCTTTGAAAATCACTCTAATATTAATTATTGTTGTTATTAATATTATTGGTAATAGTAATAAAAGCAATAATGACTGGAGTAATCATTTTATTTTAAACTAAAGCAGTTATTTAAAATTTTTAATAAATTTAACTTTTAACTTTTTTTTTTTTACATTTAACAAATGTCACCTTGATAAACGGAATAATTTTCCTTTAAAAATATCAAATAAATGAATAGAACTGACCCCAAACTTTTGACCGGTAAATAAATATATATATATATATATATATATATATATATATATATATATATATATATATATATATATATATATATATATATATACACATATATATATATACTTTTAAACTCTTAAATATATATAGATTTTTTTTAATTGTCAGTTGTATTTAAAAAAATGTTAAGTTGAATAAAAGGGTAGGTACTACAATTATATTTGGCTTTTGACGCATTATTTAAAATACTGTATGCGGCGTAAAAAATTGCTATTAACTTTTATGAACTTTTTTTGGTGGGGCCAGATAACATTTTGGCAGGGCAAGTTACAATCTGAACCACTGGCCCAGTAGAAAAAGATTCTTAGCGTGGAACCCTGGAATGGCTTTTACTCACCCTGCGATTTTGTTTCTCAGCGGTTTGCTGGGGATGATGGCGATCTCCTCACACACCCGCTTGTTAATGTGGAAGTCATTGCCCAGCCGGGTGTAGTATTTCTCAATGACCACACGAGCCGCTTTCTTCACCGTCTTGGTCCTCACGCGTCCCTGTCAGCCGCAAACACACTACAGTCACTCTGGATATCAGGACATTTCTGTACTTTTCTCTTAAATTACTAACGGTAACATGTTAATAATCAGACACGAACGCCTTGGTAAGGTAACCCTGAGAGGAAGTGTGCGCTACTGATGACTCAAGCTGTTGTTTTAAGACAGGTTTTTTGGGGTTTAAACGTTTCACATGTTAAAAGTCACTCGTAGCACTTGAATACGCGAATAATTCAACTTAATATTGTCTAGCGTTACATTTCTCAGACTTTAACATCTGAAGCTGCTTCTGTTGTAGACCGGAAGACAACCCGAAGCTGTTTTTAACATCCTACATAACATCTCCTGCCAAACGTTAAAATACTTTGTATACGTGGATCTTGAGAGTCTTGACAAAACATTCTGGTCATTTATAAAAACGTGAAGAGTTGATGAAGTACAAGATTTGAAAGGATTGACAGGGATTCACGGTACACACCATTTTGACTTGGTTTAGAGGAAAAGGGTATAAAACCGTACGGGGCGGAAGTTTATAGAGCTCTTTCGGAAGTGACATAAAAGTCCGTAGACGAGCTCCATCACCTGCTTCAAATCAACGGGAAAAAAGAAAAGGAAACGCGTAGTTTTGTTAACAGACTTCGCTAAATACATGCTTTTTACACCACTTATCAATTCAATTTGAAGCACATTTTAAGCTTCCAGCACTTCACAACTTTGGAGAACTGTATATGGACAATTCTTCAACTACAGGCACTTTTAGCTTTGTGTTGAGTAAAAAAAAAACTTGTTCAAAATTAATGTATCATATCCTCATAAGTTTAAACAGTTTGTCTAGTTTTAAGATATGTTAGAGGACAAACTTAGATAATAATGTTCATATTTAACATTGTTTCCATCGTGAACTGAAGATATGTCAATTCCACCACATCGCAATATTTCAAGATTAGATCATTTATAGCAGTCAAACTCTGTCTAAGATCATTTTTTTATCTAGTTTAACCAGTCTTTCCACAATGTTTATAATAATTATACATTTGTCAATTAAATAAATTAGTTGAATGCTAAACTGGACTCTGTCACACTCTAAAATTGAATACTAATTTGATTAAGAGTTTATTAGAAAATAAATAAACTGAATTGGTATATTAAATAGAGCATGAACTCATACATTGTGAATACACTTTTAATGTGTGATGAGAACTTTATAAATAGTTTTTATAAATGTGTGTGGTGATGGAAATGACAGTGGTAAAAATGACATTTCAACAGTTTATTGTGAAAAAAAATTAAACTAGCTTCACCGATTAGCTTTGACTTGACACTAGCCTTTCATGTATACAAAACTCCCTTATTTACCTTCATTTTGTTTGGTTTTTAAAAACAACTTTGAAGGTACAAAATGTTTGAAATGATGTAGAATAAATGTATTTTCTTATCAAGCAATATTTACCTTGATTTTTCTTCAAGTGTTGTAGATGAAAATTTAAATTCCCTCCATCTTGAACATGTGCTCAGATGACTATTCATTTTTATAAAAACCACCTAAATAATCGCACACAAACTTTTTAAAGCGACATTACAGTGTTGTGGTGGAAATGACACATGGTACTGTGAGACAGCTATGTTTTGTATAAAAAAATAATATTGATAATAGTCTCAAATTAATAACTATAAAATATTTAAATTATTTCACTAGTGCTTCATTAAGATACATTAATGGATTCCAAATAAATAATATTTTAAAATGTTATTTTCATTGTTGAAGTTTAAATTTCTGGGTGTGCAACAAGGCAAAAACAGTGATTTTGACACCTAAAAGGAGGTTGAATAATATAGAAAAATATATAATAGAAAGGTAGTGCATTTTTTAAAGTAAGTTTTATTGTTAGTTTGACAAAGAAAATAAAATTTAAACAAAATTATATATATATATATATGCCATGTCCCACACTGCTCACTGCACTTCGGTGAGTCTAAAAAGTTGGTAAATTAGTTCAAATTAAAAAGATGTTTAAATATTTTCATTGTCTTTACCAAGTTATTTGGTAAAATAAGTCATTTTGATTGTTTTTATTTTGTTTTCATATTTTTATTAATCATTTTGCATGTGTCTTTGTGATTGCTGTCCACCCTCTCATGATGTGGTAAATGCCCTTTTAAGAAGCCCTCTGATGTACAGGGTAGGCCATTTGTATGGATACAACTTAATAAAATGGGAATGGTTGGTGAAATTAACGTCCTGTTTGATGGGTATTACCGTACCGTGAAATTCTGATACCGTTACATCCCTAATATTAGATGTTGTTTGCTTTGTCAACACACCAACGTCGAAATACTCATTTACCCTCTTTATTAACAATTTATTTAAATAATGAATATTATAATTATTTAATAATAAATGATGATATAAATGAATCATTATGAAAGCAACAAGTACATTTTCATGCATTTTATCCAAAATCAAAGAACTTTTGAAAACACTATATTCAAATTCAAGCAATTGCAAGGATTTTTAGCACTGATATTTACCCTGTAAACAAAAGTTCACCATGTAGCCAAACTCGCGCTATATTATATAAAATGAGCCGAATATTTAACAGTCAGCTCATTTAAAAACACATTCTGCACACGCACAAACACGTTTACACTTTTATAGGGCATTATGCTCTAGACTTTTACAGTTTTTTTCTCCATAACTGTTTATCTCCTGTCCATTTATAACACTGATTTGCTTTCCCTTTTACACATTACAACATTTTCATATAATTACAACAGCACCAAACCCCAAACTAATTTCATAGCATGTGCATGTTGATAATTTATAACTCAGATCAGTAGCGAAACGCAGCCATACTTCAAAAAGAGCTGCATATAGAAAAACAAATTCAATTATCCCAAATTATTCCACGGCACAAACAACTGAATTTCATACATCATAAATAAAATAAATATGTAATCTGTAGTGTATAAATACACACTGCATGATCCTCTAAAAAAGACAAACACGCACTCGCCCAGAGTTTAAGAGACATTTTCTTTTATTTTACATAAAAAAGGGTGCAAACTTGAGTTTCCCTTTAAGAGTGGAGGGAATAAAAATTTAATTCGAAAGGTTATGTATGGAATTTTATATGACTCCTCAGGAAAATAGGCATTTTAAATAAGATTAAGATTAAGGCCTTAATCTTTCTCCAAATTAAAAACAAAATATATTTAGAGGTTGAGAGAGAGAGAGAGAGAGAGAAGAGAAAGAGAGAGAGAAACAAAATGGGTCCATCACAGTTGAAGCCCTTGACAAAGTAAAATCATCGAAGTACATTGAAGCAACATTCATTTTTCAACACAATAAATTCATAATACAATGAAATTTAAAGTATCTTTTTTTCTTGTAAGTATGACCAGAACAAGAGAATGACTCCTGCAGAACTGTACAATTTAGTTTTTAATAAGCCTGAAGTACTGAAACATCCTTACAGAAATGAACACTACAAAAAAACGTGAAAAAGAGAAATATTGCAGTGCTTTCCTACCAGACTCTTGTAATATAATCATTCCGAGGTCATTAAAAAAAAAAAGAGCAGTTTAACCAGATTGATCTGTTCATTAAAAAAGCAACACCAACAACAACAAAAAAAAAGTTCAACAAGTTCCCAAATTAACTCAAAAGTTGAGACAGGAATGATTACAATTGTTTTGAAAGATCGAGAGGGGAGGGGGGGAGCTATGTAGCAGACACAATGGAAGGGTAATACAGTATACAGCGGCAAAATAGTGGACATTTACCTGCTGAACTCAAGCGTACAGAGGGGTCAGACTTGCAGTAGCATGTTTAAGGCATTATGCAGCCACAGAATAACAGTGTATCAACTTCATGCCCACAATGTTCTTCAGTGCCCCATTCACAAGTAGTTCCCATTGCTTTCGGAATCAAAAGCCATGCACATAAAATCTGCATTAATGTCACTAACTTCAATTTTAGTAGGAGAATAACTCTTATTTACCTCTTTGTATTTAAATCTGCAGCACAGTAAAGTGACCAGAACCATGATATATATATTCATATTAAATAAAAATAAAAAGCAAAGGCAATTCAAAAGGAATCGTAATGGTATGCAAACACCCTTCCGAATGACCCAGAATGCATCCCGAATGACTTCGACTTTGAGGAAACTAACTAGAAATGGAACCGTGGTATATTTAAACCTCATACTTGTACGGATATACCATCTTTATTAAAACAAAAATCGCAAATGGTACAATCCTTAAAAAAGCAAACAAAAATGGGGAACTTAAAGATGAAAGATGGTTTGACGTCATCACCTTGCAGTTGACAAGAGAGCCAGTAGTCATTACGATTGATCGCATTAACCAAGATTCCAGAAATAACGTCTGTTCTAGCCATCCCGAATCAAACCACTTCCAATAGCATATCGAGAATGATTTCAGTGTCTAATGTAGTGTCTTAAATGGACGAGTCTACCAGCAGATGGCGCCTTAATTTACGTCTGCTTGTAATCCCAAAGTACATCCGCACAGTCCATAGATCCAAAGCTAAACAATTTCACATTCCGCTTATATCCGAACAAACGAAAAAAAAAAAAAAAAGCAATTCCAAGTGGCTCCGTAACGAGCCAAGGGCTCCCACTTTGACTTTGGAGTCAATATGAATTAAGGGGTTAAAGGAGTTATCCTGCAATTCTCCATAAAGCCAGACGCACCTGGCGATAGCAAGCAGTGCACATCCAGAAATACTAAATTGTCTTCCAACTCTAGCGAGGCACATAATACATATTGTTAAGAGAAGAACGTTAAATAAAAAAAGCCACCTTGACGCGCTTGCGAGAGGTGGAGTTCCACGAGTATCATTCAAGTACTTTTCACAGAATAATTTAGACCCAAAGTGACCTGCATCACAGTGGAAAAAGCAGAAGGAAAATCCATTAAATAGCCAACCATCATCACATTGGAAAGTTTCATATGCGTTGGTTTATTCTCCAATAACCGCTAACTGGAGATGCCGTATTTAAACGCAACACTCATCCCAATACAGCTCCACAGGGTGGATCCAAAACGGAATGGGTCAGTCAGAGCTTAACAAGTTACTATTTACACGTATAAACTAGTGGATGAGTTAAGAGGTGGAATCATGCTAACGAAGAATTTGTGCCCATTTGGTCCAACGCGGTCCACTGTCATTAAAAGGAACATTCAAAGCACGTCATCCGAATGCCCTCAAGAATGATTACCAAATAAAACCAAGGCATGGTCGATTCTTCAAACAGCCTCTGTTCCTTATGTAAGACGAGGTCAGCGGAATACAGTAACGTGCAGGCTGAAGTAAACAAGGGCCTAAACGAAACTTTAGTGCAGTCACACTCCTATGGCTTCTCTCTCAACGTTTTGTACGGTGATCAAAATAAAATTAAAATAGTTATATAATTTATCTTACATTAATTCACATTTACTATACATTAGAAAGAGCACACAAAAATAAAACACATGGATTTAATGCTGTGAACAGGTGAACGGTGAAACGCAAAAAGATGAGCAAGGCAACGTCACGACTTAGATTAGCGATTAAAGTAAAAAAAAAAAAAAAAAAACGACGACGACGACAACAGAACTACATAACCGTTTCGCATATAACCCCATTATACGTAATTCCTGTCATTATAGATTGCGCTCGGGAAAGGACCGCCTCATCCATGCAAGAGATCAAAGGCTGCCCTGTCTCAGAATCGCTTATGGCCACAATAATAATAGTTATAATAATCCCATGAGCATTTACAAATGGCCAGTTTCAATAGGTCTGCCATCGTTTATACACGATTCATTTTGGGAACGAGATGGGTATCTATTCAGCATGAATATGAAGGCATGGGAGGAACTTCGTAATGTCCTATTGTGGAAGCCCACGCGGGTCGACTTCGCCGAGTAGTGTATTAAGGCATTAGATCGAGATGTTTCGCGGTGGCAGTCACTACCACGAGTCTGCATCCTCCCAAAATCCACGTTATCACACTGATTTCATCGAGAAAACAACAGCCGGCCGATTGTTACATCATCTGCGACACCTTTCGTGTTTATTTAGCACATACGTACTCTCGTCCTGAATATTTAGCAGGCATGAAAAGAAAAGCAACACCTATCAGGAACTGGTCGTGGGAATAATAAGTGACTATATGGACAGAAAGATACAAAAAGCGCAGAAGGAAAGTCGTACTGGCCACCTCAGCCAATAGAAAAGCAGCCAGCTGTACGTCAAAAGCGATACAATATATCGTAAGAGGAGAAGAAAGCAGCATGACTGGCTGGTGGGTTGTTAAGTGGGAGGAGTGCTTTAGAACAAGCAGCTTTAAATACTAGTCAGTGGAGCGTCGGCGGTGCGTGGCGAGTGCCGTCCACTGGAAACAGCTGCTTATGTCACACTGTCACACAAGTTCACGTTTAAAGGCCAGCTAGCGATCGGTACGACAGTTATTTGTGTTTGCGCTTTGCCCGTGTACGTTAAATCACTCCGATAGATACGACGAAGAAATATTAGTCATATTCTAAGGCTTCCACCACATCCTGGCAGCGTGAGAACCAACAAATACACAAACAAACATTTTAAAAATAGGGGTAAAGTGAAATAAAAGAAAGTCAGCGTCTCGTTTCTTGCGGAAAAAAAGGGGCCCACGAGGTGCTAGAGGAGAACAGGTCTGCAGTTCGAGCTCCGGCGTGGCTGAATTTGACTCTCTTCCTCCCACCATGTCACACAACTGGGTCTGTCGTGGAGGAAGAGGACACATTCATAGACTTCCTCCACTGCCGAAGGCAAGGTGAACGCAAGAAAAAAAAGCAAAACAGCAAATCAAGTGCGGTGCTGTTCCAGTGCTTGGAGATCCTAAGGTTTGGGAGTGAAGATCCGAGAGACAGTTCTAGGACGAGACCTGTCGCTGCCTAAATCAAGACGTGGAAGAAGAAACAAAAATAAAGAAACAAACAAAAGACAATCCCCACAGAGACAACAGTGCGCATGCCTCTCTTTCGTTTTCATACACTGCGCTCCCCCTACTGGTTTGGAGGACGCCTGCCGTCGTAGTCTTGTAAAATTTCTTTATTTGAACGCTCTAAAAACAACCAAAGGAAAAGGACTGCGCTGAGTGGCCGGAGGTTCATTTGTGGCGTGGCGTGTTCTTCTTCCTCTTCCTCTTGAAGAAACAGCAGCACCTGAGGACAAGCACATGGGTAAACGTCAGTCATGTTTGGGCAGGCTGCTGATTGGCTGATTCTTCTCTAGCACCTACACATGCGCCGTCAGTATGTAGCTGCTTTAATTAATCCTAAACATCAAGCATATACAGTACTGTGTAAAGCAGAGGTGGTCAAAGTCGGTCCTGGAAGGCTGGTGTCCTCCAATGTTTAGCTCCAACCCCAATCAAACACACCTCGGCTAGCTAATCAAAATTACTAGCCCAGGGGTGCGCTAACTCGGTCTTGGAGGGCCAATGTCCTGCAGATTTTAGCTCCAACTTGACTCAACACATATTTACATTAGATGTCACCTGCCCTGTTGTTGTCTATTGGAAGGAAAGCGTCAATAAAGTATATATATATATATATATATATATATATATATATATATATATATATATATATATATATATATATATACTTAAATTATGAAAGTTATAATTTTACAACACATTTCTAAACTGATGGATCAGGGCATTGCTGACAAAGAGTGTGTGTTTGTGTGCATGTAAATGTATTATCCCCCCTCTTGTTTAACTTTGAACTAATCTGAAACCCTCTGCTGCTTTCACTTCTCATACTGATGGAGGGAGCGATTCGTTTGTGAATGAATCTCCGTTATGAACAAATCGTTCACTTAGCTGACAATAATACATGTTTCTGGCACCGCAGCATCTCGCTGTCATATTTCTTTTGCGTTGTTTGTTTATTTTATTTTATTGATGCTACTTTGCCCCTATGGTGAATGTAAGTGTCTGTATTATCATCAATAACGTTATTTGTTGGGCACAAAAGCTCATAACATATATAAACCTAAAAAACCAAATTTCTTTTTCTATGAAATGTTCTGCCTTTGTGCTTTGTTTTCTTTCTTTGCTTGTTACTACACCCGTACACAGCGCTAACGTCCAGCATCTCCACATTGGCACACAGTCTTGACAAGTGCGGTTGAATGACATTTGTGCTGAGAGCACTGTACAAATGTGGCGGCGCTATTGACGCATGCTCAGGGTCCATATGCAATATTTAGTGTATATATATCTATAGACTCAATACACCTGTACGGATGTTTCTAGAGAGCCAAATGTGTTTGATTAATTGGGGTTGGAACGAAACTTTGCGGGACTGAGTTAGCCCTTAGGTTTTCTAGAAACATCCTTGCAGGTGTGTTGAAGCAAGTTGGAGTTAAAATCTGAAGGAAACTGGTTCTCCAGGACTGAGTTTGGACACCCCTGGTGTTAAAAAAAAAAAAAAAAAAAAAAAAAAAAGGTTTAAAGTGGGTTGTTTTTCTGTAGCATGTCAGTTTGAAATATTAATTTACATTTCCAAACATTGTCTTTTGTCATTAATTGCAATTAAACAGTGAGATTATTGTCTGCACAAGGAGTCTACTGATGGGAGGTTTGGATCATTTTACTGACTCGAACCTTCGAGTCTCATTCAGCGAGGTAAATGAATCTTTTTTCCAGTCATTTTATTCTATTTAGACACTCCACCTTAGTCTGCCAACAGCCAGCGCATCACACAGAGATCTAATCTGTTCATCAACAAAATGAGATCTTTGGCAACATCTCGAAGATGCTTCAAAAAACCTACCTGCAAAGCTACCGGAAAAAGTATGGCGAGTGTTTTAAATGCAAAGTGTGGTCATACGAAATGTTGATAATGTTGATATGTTGATATAAGTTATTAAATACAATTTATTATGCACTATTTCTGAAAGAATCCTTATTTTACAGCACTTTTACAGCAAGTACCTAAAACTTTGAACAGCACTGTAGGTTTTTTGAAGCATCTTAGAGATTTGGCCTTCTTCTGGATTTAGTTTGTCTCAGTTTGTTCATGTCATTCCAGACAAACTGGAGGATAATCAGATCAGATCTCTGTTGGTTTAGTGATGGATCATTCTTGAACGATTCATTCATTTTGAACAAATCTTTTGTATCATTAGTGAACGACTCTTCTCAGGGAGTGATTGGCTGTTTCTCAATATGCGTTCTTCAGCGGTCTTGCGTCCTCGTGTTCTCGTGTAACGTCATCATCAGCTGCCTAAGTTCAGTTCCAATACTCAAGACCGCAAGTACGGAGGACGCATGAAACTTCCCGGATGTGATCTTGATATCGAGGACGCACTGATGCAGACTTGAGCACCGAACTCGCTCTGGAAGTCCCAGAAGTCATTGCGACTGGAGGTGGGAAGCGCAGCATTTTATTTAGATTTATTATTAAAGTTCAGAGATATCACTTATTTACCTAGGGAGTTTCCCTAAATGAAACGGTGAATATAAACATTAACATGAATATCTTAATAAAGGAATAAACACATTAAGGGTTATTTGTTTGCTGAAATTCGTATTAAATCTGTTTTATTTATATTGTGCAACATATATTTATAATGTTTTTATGCAAAGTATATATTTTGAAGAGGGGGGAAACAATAAATCGTTGTATGAGGGCTGTAATGTTTAAATAATTTACTATTTAAAACGCGTGAAGGTCACATGACCATCAGGAAGAACGCAGCATCCCATTTCTCAAAGGACACGTTCTCTGCCCTCGCGGTCTCCTGAGTTCGTTCTTCCGAGGACACCTGGCAAGACCAGTCTCCACAAGAACGCAAGTCCGTTCTCTGCGGAATTGGAATTGAGAAACAGCCATTCATTAATTTGCGCATGCCCACATTTGTGTGGGTGGAGTAGAAGATTAGTTCCTTTTTAGAGTCTTTGATTGGGTTTGAGTTGTTCGTCCATCACGTTAAAGACAGGAGCCAATCATATGTAGTCAAAGATGGAAAAAGATTTGATCCGTTCATCTCTCGAGTCCTCGGGTTTGAGTCATCTCTCTTTACATGCTGTCACGTGATGAACGAACGACTCAAAAACCAGAAGACTCGAAAGGTGTCTAAATTGAACAAAATGATTTGAAAACAAGATTAATTTATCTCACTGAACGAGACTCAAAGGTTTAAGCCAGTAAAATGGTCCAAACCTTCCATCACTAGACTCCTTGTGCAGACAGTAATCTCACTGTTTAATTACAATTAATGACAAAAAATAATGTTTGGAAATGTAAATTGATATTTTAAACTGACATGTTACAGACAAACCTTTTTTTGGGAGTGAAAATATTAGTGGCCTAAGACTTTTGCGCAGTACTGTATTTGTGGGTTATGTCAAATATTGCCAGCGCTGTTTTATTGGGGGAATGCATTAGCATATTGGTACAAACCAAAATGTTGCATATATGAATGACAACAGCTCAAAGTTAATACAAAGGAAACTTAAAACATTTAAGTTTCTTTAAAGGCATCGACGACAGAATGTTAAAACAGCAACAACACGACAGAATGGGCCAGGAAAAAACAAGGCACATGCAGTGGAAGAGAACAGCTCCAGACTGACACATTGAAAAGTGATGGACTTCACTAAACATGTCTCTGAAGGATGCTGCCTGTAAATCTGACGAAATCGGTCACAAACGGCTGCTGAATGTATTGGTTGTGTATTAATCGAGGGTCGAACTGAACGTACAGTGCGCTGCAAAAACATGCAGACCCTTAACTCTTTATAGCCTTAAATTGTGGGAGGGCAAATTAAGACTTTATAAAAACGTCTTACAAAAACCCTGACATAGTATTACCATATTAATAATGTAATAACAAATACGTAATCCAGAGTCATTCAAATCTTATTTTTCAGTATGATCTTTTCATATATATTAAACGTAGGTTGGAAAAACAACTATTCATCAATTATTAAATTATCAAAATTCAAAGTAATATTCTGTAGATATGTTAACATTTCAGGTATGTGCATTTTTACTAAACGAATCAGAGTTAAGAACTCAATCAGGTTTGATTGCAACTCAATCAGATAAAAACATAAATACCACATATAATGAAACACTTCTTACATATGCTATTGTAATACGCTAAATATGACTACATTAACTAAAAAAATATATATAGATGGTAGTAATAAAAATAATAAAAATAAATTGGGGGGAGGGGGGGGGGGTGCATCAGAAAACCTAATCTTATACAGTTAAGTACACATAAACCAATTATTAAGAAACATGCTGTCAATTAAAACTGAAACATGGCTGGTCCTTTGCAAAAACTCGAGTCAAATCTGATTGCTAAATGAATCTTATCAAGTATATAATAATGCTGTAAACTAAAATATGAAATTTTGATAAGGGTCTGCAAACTTCTGTAAAGCACTGCATATGCGCATTTAGAAACTTGTTTTATCATTGGCTTGCTATAAATAAGCTAAGCCAATCAATTTTAGAGGGTCTATTTTCAACTACAGACATTGTGTTTTGTTCGATTTTTTTTTAACTTCACAATCTTTTTTGGGGAAAAAGTAGTTTCAATGCATTAAAAACACTTTGAATACCATTTTTCAAAAACGATTGTGACGTTTTAAAAACAACAAGTCTAGTCTTCGCGCATAAATAAAGACTGAACGAGTAATATGTGTGAACTTGATTTTGAAATCAATTTTGTAAAACCGTCGACATCATGTTCATTCTTATAGTCTGAACGAGTAATAGTTATGTGTGAAAACTTGACATTCAAACATCAATGGTGGACTACAGAACCATATGTGACCACGGACCATAAAACCAGTCATAAGTGCTAATTCCTTGCATTTGAGATTTATACAACACATAAAATCTGAATAAATAAGCTTTCCGTTAAAGTATCATTTGTCAGGATAAGACAACATTTAGAAGATTTAAATATTTAAAAATCTGTATTCTGAGGGTTCATAAAAATCCAAATACTGAGAAAAATCACCTTTACACTGTAAAAAATCCTGGATTCTGCACAAGTGATTTGTGTTGGGCCAACATGATTAATAGGTGGTTAAGTAACTTATTAATTTCACAAATTTAAATGGATTGAAAATAAAAACACCATGTTGTCCCCACAAAAAAAGAAGAATTGTTTTGTTTCAGCTTATTTTATGCGGGTAGTTTAAACAAACATGTTTTTTATGAGTGTAAAGTTGTTGAAATTAAGTTCTTAGCAAAGCACTTTACTAGAAAATTGTGTTTTTATATATGCACAGTTGAAAACTGAATGAAAGATGATTCTTAAGCCCTGCTCACAGTGAGATTTCAGCCACGAGACAAATTTGGGAAATCCTAAAAGATTCCTGAAATCCTAGACTAAAATCTGTGGTCTTTGATTGTGGGTTTGACCGCTACAGATTGTTTACGTTTGCTGTGAGGAATCATTTCAGAACGCAGGATAGAGGAAGTGTCACACGTGGATGACATTAATCTCCAGGGGCAGTGTTTGTGTTTGTCGCGTCTTCATTGTTGTTCAGTTTGACTTCATGACAGCTGAGATCTTACACTGTGACATGAGAGCCATGTTCTTTCAGTCTAACATGCTACAATCATTCAGGATTATAAAAAATCCCAGTGTGTGAGCCAGCTTTTACTTAAAAGGGACCTGTTATGCCCCTTTCCACAAGACCTACAACAAGTCTCTGATGGACTTAGGCCCCGTTTACACTAGTGCGTTTTAGTTTGAAAACGCATAAGTTTTGCTACGGTTACGCCATCCGTCCACACTACTCCGGAGTTCTCGGGCGCCGAAAACGGAGCTTTTTGAAAACACTGGAGAGGCCGTTTTCATTCTAAAACGCTGCTGCTCCGTCTCAGTGTGGATGAGGAAAGACAGAGACATCTGAAAACGGAGGCGGGGCTGCAAACGTTCGCCTATCTGATTGGGGCTTTTCCTCAATATTAAGTAGCCCACACACAGTTCAGTCTCGCATCCTCTTCTTGTAAGTTAAGACTTCGCAAGTTTGATCAAGGCTGCAGTCTCCCCCTTCTCAGTTTGATATGGAAAACATACCGAGGACACGGGTAAATCTTCAAAGGGAACAGTGTACTTTATAACTTCATTCACATCACCTTGGCTACGTTGTTTCACTTTCTCAACAATAAAATGTAAACATGATTTAAGGAACTGCCTATTTTCTTTTTAATATTAGCAACTTAACAGACAGCAGAAATGTTGAGGCGTCGTGCTGCATATATGAGCGTCATCTTCACTGTGTGGATATTTATAACAAAACGGATCCTATAACAACTGCCTCCTTTCAATTTCAGTGAAAATACGAAACGCACCCTCTCTTTTGCTGAATATCAGTTTTAATAATCGATAATTATAAAAGTATAACATACAATAAGTTTATACATTGTAGGAAATAAAGGCAAGCGATCAGTCAATGTACCTGGATTAATCATTAACTTATCTTTGCGCTTAACCAAAACATGTTACCCGTGAACAAGTAACTTAACAGATTCCAATGACCAAAGTCAGGGAATTGGCCTATGTCATTAGATAAAGACAACAACATGAATGAAATATCACGTTTAGCAAATATAGTGAGATTAGATCCAGCGGGAGATGCTTGATGAGCAGTCCTACAAGCAGAGCTCTCATCTGGGTAGAAATGCTGGAGCGCTTGCCCGAGTGTGTGTGTGTGGTCACGTGATGTGCGTTTTCAGCGTTTTGGTGTGGACGGAGAGCTGTTTAGAAACGCTGGGTAAAACGCGAGTGTGGACACGGATCGTTTTCATTCTACAACGCCGTTTTAAAACTAAAACGCACTAGTGTAAACGGGGCCTTAGAGTGTATATGTAAAATGAAAGCTCAAAATACCCCACAAATAATGTTTTATAACAGTTTGAACCTCCCCTTTTAAGGCGTTGATCCAAAATATCCCATTTTGGTGACTGTCGCTTTAAATTCAAATTAGATTGTGCTCTTTTCAAAAGAAGGCGGAGCTACAATTGCCTGTGTGTCAGCATAGTGGCAGATTTAAAACCCTGATGCTAAAGGGGGAGAGAGAGTCACTAATTGGCGGGGCTTTTCCCCACTGATGACACGTACAAAGGGAGAATGCCAGTCAAAGTGTTTCGGCAGACAGTTTTTATGAAATGTGATTATAAAAAATAAAATTAATAATTTGCTACCATTAGAAGCTGGAGATATTCACACACCGCTGCCACACAACTGTGTTTAAACTCCTTATAAAAGTGATTTTTGCATAATAGGTCCCCTTTAATATTTGAATGATTATTGGCTTAAAGGAAAAATTCTAATTTTGACCGTGCCCAGGCCCGTTTCCCGGATCGTTTGAGAAGTGTGAGTGCGCTGAATCGGGCTCAAGCACGGTTCACTTGGCCGGCCCTGGCCCGGTTGGATGAGGTGGGTCTGAGCGTGGTTTACTTGGGCCCGAAACTGAAAGCGAGACGTGACTTTTAAGGGACTGTTTCATATGGATTTATTAATCATTCTTACTGTTCAGTGAACGCAAACTGTCGTAGATTATTAAATACGCAAACCCCTCACTGCACCACAGCTGCGCACTTTCAGCAGACCTCCTTATTCTTGCAGCACGAGGGCTTTATGATCGTTTATGAGCGCCAAAAGTGGCGAATCTGTTCGGCGAAATATCTGACTGCGTGTCACCGCATCCCTAAGGACTGTTTGGCGAAATATTTGACTGCATGTCACTGCATATCAAACCGACTAAAACGATATGACCAGAGAAATCTCCACTGTGCTTCTGAGTGACAGCGCTTCTCAGTGAATAGCGCAGCATCAATGACTTAAGCGTGCCCAGGCTCGATCGAGGTTTGAGTGCGGGCCATCGGGGGAGACGGGAGGGGGGACAAGCGTGCTTTGGCCCGGTTCGAGGCAACTGTACCTAGTGTGTACTTTAATGTGCAACAATGTAGTTTTGTCAATTGCCAAATATATACCTGTGCAACTTCAGAATGGTTTTGTGATCCAGGGTCACATATGAGAATGTGCGCAAAAGGTTCCTTTAAAAAAAAAAAAAAAAACTTGTTGTTTTGATAATGCTGTCGACTATACGTAACAAAGCAAAACGTTTCAGTTTTGAGTACACTATTGTCGTGTAAGCACACCCTGAGTGAATTTCAGAATTTGAGCGAACAGATCTCCCTCTTCCTGTTGAATCTCACAGAAAATGAACAGCATTAGCCTAAAACTGTGTTAGCGGATTTTAGTGTAAAGCGCGATCTATATGGCCACAGTCTAGGCTGGTCCACTCCCCTTGGGTTTGATGTGGACTGGAGAGAGGGACTCACCACAGGTTGAGCATTTTCACGCAGCTACAGAAGAGTGTGAAAAGAGAAAAGACAGAGATTATTACACAGAGGTGAGACGATGAGACAAACCTAATGACGGCGACAAAAGACCAACGGGAAGACACACAAACGAAGAGAAAGAGACAGGGAGAGAGGAGGAGGAGGAGGGAAGTGGAGAACATCTGCTCGCCTTTCAACTAATAAAATAAGCATTTTAGGTCTTTGTGTTTGATAAAATTGCTAAACAGATGGCCATTTTTCTTTCAAATAAATAAAAATAAAATGAATGGTAGAATAAAGGGGAAAGTAAAAGTGGATTGGATAAGTGTAGTCCTCAGCTCCCCAGCCCACTGTCTATTAGCACACAAGCTTCAGTTTGATCAATGAGTTTGTCAATCATTTGGTATGACTATATTATAAACATTCGTTTACACTGCCGTCGGCGAGTGTCATTTTCTCTGGCCGCCCTGCTTTTGGCATTCTGACAATCAAATTTGTTTATATATGAATATGTTTTCTAACCCAATAAACCAATTAAAAAGTGTTGGTAGTGAAACTACACTCATTGGCCACTTTATTAGGTACACCTCTCCAATTGCTTGTTAACGCATATTTCTGATCAGCCAATCACATGGCAGCAACTCAACCCATTTAGGCATGTAGACATGGGCGAGACAATCTGCTGCAGTTCAAACTGAGCATCAGAATGGTGAATAAAGGGGATTTAAGAGACTTTGAAAGTGGCATTGTTGTTTGTGCCAGACAGACTGGTCTGAGTATTTCAGAAAATGCTAATCTACTGGGGTTTTCACACACAACCATTTCTAGGAATTACAGAGAATGGTCCGAAAAAGAGGAAATATCCAGTGAGCGGCAGTTCTGTGGGTGGAAATGCCTTCTTGATAGCAGAGGGCAGAGGAAAATGGCCAGACTGGTTCAAGCTAATAGAATGGCAACAGTAACTCAAATAGCCAAATACTCCAATAACTTGTTACAACTGAGGTCTAAGGAAGAGCATCTCTGAATGTACAACATGTCCAACCTTGAGGCGGATGGGCTACAGCAACAGAAGATCACACCAGGTGCCACTCCTGTCAGCTAAGAACAGATCTTCTGATGACTACTTCCAGCAGGATAACAAGTCATGTCATATAGTGTGAATCATCTCATACTGGTGTCTTGAACATGACAATGCGTTCACTGTACTCAAATGGCTTCCACAGTCACCAGATCTCAATCCAATAGACCAATAGTGCACCTTTGGGATGTGGTGGAACAGGAGATTTGCATCATGGATGTGCAGCCGACAAATCTGCAGCAACTGCATGATGCTATCATGTCAATATGGACCAAAATCTTTGAGGAATATTTCCAGTACTTTGTTGAATCTATGCCACAAAGGATTAAGGTAGTTCTGAAGGCAAAAGGGGGTCCAACCAAGTACTAGGTGTACCTAATAAAGTGGCCGGTGAGTGTATATATTCATTTTAAACTATATTCACATAGAAAACGAAATGTTGATGGCGTCAATTGCCTAGTGCTTAGTGTGTTGACACAGCTCTACAGTGTTCACTGCGACCAGAGTTCGAAATCATTTGCAGATTCTTCACCTCCTTACACTTTCCTGTCTATAATCTCCACAATCCTTTCACAATAAAAAGGTGAAATCCCCCTTAAAATATATTTTAAATATATTTTATAATAATAAAACAAATAAAATATTTAAAAAAATTAAATGCTTCAAAATGTAAATAAAATTCCATAGTAATTATGTTACTATTGCAATTTTTGTAAAAAAAATAAAAATAAAATTGTGGTATTGATAAGCAAAATGTTTGTTATTTTTATTCTTGTTTTTTTTTTCTTTTGTATACAAATTAAAGCTGCACGATCAATCGAAAAAAAAGATTGCAATCTCGATTCACCCACAAGATCTTAATTCAGCATTTCTACTATTCAGACAATTATATTTAAGTAGTTTAAGTTTACAATCACCCCATATCTCTAAATAAAACGGTCAATACACTGCATTTGTGAAGTGTGCTTCACAAAGGTGAGTGGGCTTGACAAACCACCTGTAGAAGCATTACTCTCTCTTAAAAAAAAAACTAACATCCTAACACTAGCCCTTATTTATCTGAGCACTAACAGTTCCTCTGTATAATTAGCACTTCTTGTGTGTAATGCCTTCTTGTTGAATCGCTGAATGCCTCCTCAATTGTAAGTTGCTTTGGAAACTAAATTTACTGTAAGTGCACCTTTAAACATTGATATGTAATGGAAAAAGCAGTCTACAGGTTGTTGCATTCAAGAAAAGGAGGAAATATCTAAAAGAAAAGATCAGAGAGATCAGAAGAAAAACCTCTGGTGGGCATTAATAATGCGTAATAATATCCATGGCGACCTTGTGTGTTTTGTCCGTCTATTAATTGATAAAAACGCTGCTGTCTGCAGCACTTTCAAGCTTGTGCATCAATAAATCAAAGACAGAGGGCTTTTTAAAGTATCAAAGAACTACAAGAGTAAGTGTTTAGAACGATATCCGACAGGATGTGTTTTGTGTGACTGAAACTCAAATGCACATCAGGTACTTGAAGAGAAAAGGAAACTAACAAGGGTGTCTGAATTTTAACAGGCAAACTCACTGGCCTTAAAACTTGAATGTTTAACTCTCAGGATTTTATATAAAAAATAAAAATAAAAAATAAATTGAAGTGTTCCCTTAAATGGATAAGAGGAGGGGTGTTGTATAGTTTATATTGTGTTGAATAACATAAGTCAAAAAGATTAAGAACCAAAGATCCAAAATTCAAAATTCAGCCTTGAATTATATCAATAAAGGATAAAAAAAAGCATAGTAATAAAAAAATGAGCAAAAAATACCCTTTAAATATAAAAATAAAAATGACAGAGTGCCAAATGAGAGAATGTGAATATGAATAACATAAATAAATAAATAAATATTATTCTTTCACCTAATATAATGTGCCATCCTACACCTTCACCACACAGAGCACTACAGGTGAGCAGATAGGAATGGACCAGTAAGGATAGGAGGGAAATCATGTAAAGACCCAGAGTGGTACTGGACATCTTGTGTCAATCAGACACAAGGCAAAGACAACAGAAACCTGTGACAATTGATGTGCACATACTTGGCCTCATCCACCACCTCCACCTCTGCCTGCGCTGTGATTGGTGCGTTCGAGTGGGCCGCCAGCGGGTCATCTGCATTCAGTTCACCATTAGTTGAGCTCACCACCTGTGCAAGAAAATAAAACAATTATTGTGTGGCTTCAGAGCAATGTCACTTAAATTACACAGTTCAGACTGTGTGTTTATGTAAGGAACTACTGGAATTTAACAACTCTGTTGCTTTTTACTTTTTTTATCCATTTTTGTTATGCTGCAAGTTCTCATAGCAAGCAACCTTATACTTTTCTTTAACAGAAAACCCCATTTTTTAGGGATAAGGGCTAGACCATTAGCATCAGGCTCAAAAAAAAAAAAGTAGAATTTGAAGCACAGGTGTCAAACATAGTTCCTGCAGGGCTGTAGATCTGCACATTTTAGTTCCAACCCCTAAGTAAACACACCTGATCAAACTAATTGAGTGCTTTAGGCTTGGTTGATACCTACATAAAGGCGTGTTGAAGCAGGGCTGGAAATACTCTCTGCAGAGCTGTGGCCCTCCAGAAACTCCACAAAGTAACTACAGATAGGTCAAGCTTTAAATAGCAAACTCATCAAAAATCTTTGGTCATTTTTTTTTAGCGAGATACTAATGGTTTAATCCGATTCAATGACTTATGCTAAGCTAAGCTAAAAGTTCTCCTGCCAGACCTGGAGAATCAAATGGATCAAACAATTGTAAAACTTGAATGTTTAACTCATTGAAGTGTTCTCATTTTGATGTAATAATCAAGAAATGCTGCTGCCGTACCATCAGACAGAATCATATTATGCAGACCCAGAAAATAGTCCCCAGCTAGGTAACAGCACTACATAACATCAGGCCTTTTCATTGCATTAGTACACAAAGTAACTACAGAAGAGTCAAGCTTTAAATAGCAAACTCATCAAAACTCTTTGGTCATTTTGAGCGAGATGCTAATGGTCTAATCTGATTCAATGACTTATGCTAAGCTAAGCTTAAAGTTCTTCTGTGAGACCTGGAGAACTGAATGGATTAAACAATTGTAAAACTCGAATGTTTAACTCAATAAATTGTTTTCATTTTGGTGTAATAATCAAGAAATGCTGCTGCCGTACCTTTAGACAAAATCATATTATGCAGACCCAGAAATTAGTCCCCAGCTAGGTAACAGCACTACATAATATCAGGCCTTGTTTATTGCATTAGTACACAAAGTAACTACAGAAGAGTCAAGCTTTAAATGGCAAACTCATCAAAACTCTTTGGACATTTTTGAGCAAGATGCTAATGGTCTAATCTGATTCAATCACTTATGCTAAGCTAAGCTTAAAGTTCTCCTGCCAGACCTGGAGAACTGAATAGATTAAACAATTGTAAAACTTGAACTTTTAACTAGGGAGTTTTTTAAAAAAAGTGGAGTGTTTCTTTAAATGGATAAGGGGGGGGGGGGGGGGGGTGTTGTATACATTATATTGTGTTGAACAACATGGGTCAAAGTTTAAGAACCACTGTCCACTTTTAGACAAGTGGCCTCAAAATATTCACATCCTTAAAAATCACAGACTATTCTGTCATCTAATATAATATTTGATATTTATATATGAATTTCATACTCAAAGACTTTCATCAGCATTTGAGTCGCTCCTGAGGCACCTACTGAATTAAAGTAAAGCATGCAGCCAGTGCAAAATGATGAATCATATCATTTCAATCACATAGTTGCATCGTAATTTATTTCACCATCACACACACACACACACACACACAGTATGCACTGTATAACTGACAATAGGTCCAAATGTTAGCTGTACCGAGTTAACAACAGAGGTTATAACATTTCCCTAATAGCCTCTGAGTCACATCTTATGCTGTGTTTCATTCAATTCGGAAAGTTGGAATGTATTTCCACCCACATGGAAAAGTGATAGAATATGAAAATACCCCATTTCCAACCTCCTACTTGACAAATTCCAGCAGAATGTCACTTGATGACACTCTTCAGCTTGGACAATAGGATGACATACAGTGAATAAGTCGAGTTTTTGAAGCCACTCTCACTAGCTACTGTCCTATAACAATGAAGGAAAAAATGGCAAAGATGAATAATCTAAATTGGACTTTGATAGTAGTTGTTTTGTAATTTTGTTGCCATTTCAGTTAATGACTGTGATTGGCTGTTGCCATTTTCCTCTCATCTCAACTGCCATTACAAAATATTTTCAGCTCTGGGTTCGCATTTGGGCTGCTCCAGCCAATAGCAGTACAGCAACTACTGAGGAGGTGGAGACAAAGATAGTAGCCCCTTTCACATATACAGACCTTTCCGCACAATTACCGGCTATTTGCCGGATAAAGATGTTGTAACATTACTGGTAATTTGCGCTGTGTGAACGCAGAAGGAAGATTGCCGGAAAAAGCGTGCACGTTTAGAACATGCTGACGTGAGACGTCTACTTTAGCCAATCAGAACAGTCAGACGCATTCACGTCCGCTCGGTTTATGAGAATAAAAGCCTTTGAATATTTTTCCAGACACATTTAGCAGCTAGATATTAGTCAGATAACGTTTATATGTTCCTTCTTAATTCCAAATGTGTAAATAATTATCGATAATATGCTTATGGTAAGTCGTTGTTTGTTTACCTTCAAGCTCAGCTTCCTGCACTTATGTGACGCGTCACGTGTGCCCCTGAAGCAGCCCGTAAGCACCAGCACACACACATATCATGTACATCTCGACATGCAAAAGTGTTCCTCTATATTTTCATCGAAGTTGTTCACAATATTTATCCATCCACAGAGTTTGTAATGTGATCAAATGTTTACAAATACAAGCCCAGCCGTTTAGAGGACATCTCTGGTTAATGATGTCAGAATTTAACAGTATTTTGGAATGGATGTGTGAATGTTAATTTCCAGAAAAATTCCGTAACGTCCTCGCCTGTGTGAATAGCGCTTTTTTTAATTTACCGGTAAAGTCGTTCTGTAGATTTTCCGGATATTTACCGGTATCACTGTGTGAAAGGGGCTACTAAGGCCCCATTTGATTGATCAAATTTAGATAAATAACCAATGCATAAATATAATTTATCACTTTGACCATACAGAAATTACATATACCATTAGGGATGGGTACTGAAACTCGGTACTTTATCAGTATCGGTGCTAGTTTATAAAAGACCTATTGATAATCGATATCGATAATCTCGGATGTTAACGGTTCTGCTATCGATACTGGATTATTATTGCTGAATAAACATTACTTACAGTTGCATAATTTAACTGACCAACCTTTTCTAATTTGTGATATTTGATATTCGTCTGCACAGTTGGCAATCTCACATGAGTAATGCTTGTGTTTTCACTCGATAGTACAACGGCGAGCACGTCAAGTATAAAAGCTTTCACAGTTCTTGGCTGTGTGCGCACACACAAAGACTATAGAATACACAAGACAAGTCGGTCGTATGTTTTTGAACAAGGAAAAGTGTAATGGTCAATATGGCAAATGAAGCCCCGCCTACTAGTACAGGAGCCAATCATCAATCACAATATGATGAACAAAGCCCGACTCCTAGTACAGGAGCCAATCACCAATCGCTATAGAATGATTATTCTCTGGGGGATGGGCTTGGACCAGACATGGGTGAAAACTTAAGACACAGTTGTTGTTTAATTTCATTGGTGAATTCTAATGTGAATATTCAATTGTAAGCTTGGCAAGCAGTTTTGGAGAAATTAATGTCATCCCATTCAGACAGAATGCCTGAGCATACTGCCCGAGAAATGACTTGCCTTAAAGGGACTTTGACACACATAGCTCACGACACAGACTTGCACGCACACAAAGCTTGTAAGTTTGCGGAGTGGCGGAGAGAACCAAATGAGTTGCATTTCCCAAGTGGACAGCGACAATGCCTGTTGCAACAAACGCAACAAGTTGGTTTCTTGTACGAGCAGGAATGCAAGCAATCTGGCTAAGAATCTTTCAAAAGTGCATTACCTGCAGAAAGAAAAATGAAAAGTTTTCGACTGACTAGCTAAATCATCCACATCGTTATGCTAGCAGTCAATCACATAAGGTCTCTCTAAATTAGTATAATATTAATAGTTGAATAAACACACACATTCCGTTACAATGACAATAGTTTTTTTTTCCTGCATTAGCCTAAATAAATCTTAAAAAAATGAAAAACTGTACAAAAGCACGCACATCCCTCCCAACTGGGTGCTCAGCCAAAAAACGCAAAAGGTGATATTCATCAAAGGCAGCAACACCAAAGCTCCAAAAATACAAATTTATTAAATTAAAAAAGCTGACACAAAGCGTGTAACATTTCGAGCCACATGGCTCTTCATCAGACTGTCTGATGAAGAGCCGCGTGGCTTGAAACGTTACACTGCTGCATAGTTTTCAGTTTGAAGCAAATTTATAAGATCTGGAAAATGGCAGGCGAATTTTGAGAAAAAAAGATAAAAGAAAACATATCGGACCGTAAAAAAAAAAGAACATTCTACTTCATAAGTTTTTTCAACTATAATACAAAAGCTAAGATTATGAATGACTGAGTGTAAATCTGTCTTTCCTGCGTGCTTCAGCAGAGCGTCTCGCTGTATATGAATGAGGAAGAGTGAAAGCGCTGTTTAGCTTCAAGGTATGAACAAAAACTAGAGCCAAATTGTTTAGCTGCTTGCTCAAAAAAACGTTAAGATAAAAAGCACAACACTTATTGGTTGCACCCAGAATGCACAATGAATCTAACACGGTGCATTCTTTTAATTCGAAGTTTGTGAAGCATATGCTGTCATATTGGGCATGACGCGCTGTTTGCAACATATTAGTTTAATTCCATGATTACATTTAGCTTGGTCATCGTTTTCCCACATGTAATCTTTTTGTGGACCATCTAATCTCTAGATTATAGCTAATTCAAGGGGCTTACCAGCGTGAAAGTTCTTGGCAGAATGTCAAGCGAAAAAATAAAAACGTACGCACATACAGGAATCAATAAAATTTTTATTTTATAGCAAGTATCCGATTCTTAATCTAAGTATTCCACAATTCCATTCAATTCCCAACCCTAAGAGCGAAAAAAAAGAAGGCAGAAGTATAAATGCCTGTCAACACAGAAGCATAAATCAGACTTTACTTCAAGCCCAGCAGTTTTTAGTGCTAGTTTTCCTGGTTTAGAGCCGGTGATTTTCGACAACCATTTGGAACTACTCTTAGAACCAGAACTCAAACTGCCTAGGTGGAAATGCGGTAACATTTGAATGAAACACAGCATTACTACGAGAACAAGTATAGAAGAATAGAGAACCCGTAGTGGTTTGAGAGCAGGTGGAGTGAGTGTGCTGTTGCAGATGGCCGTAGACATGAGGAGGAGCAAGGGGTGAAGCAGTACCTGCACTGAGCCCCCGTGCCTGTCCGCTGCCAGGTGCGAGGTCAGGTAGGAGGAGTTTGTCTGGCGGTTGGGCTGCACCTCCCATGCTCCTCTGCGGTCGGAGATGGCCGTCTGCTCGGATGGAGGAGGTGCGGGAGGAGGCGCAGGACAGGGAAAGGTGTGGTGAGTGAGCAAGAGCGGGCGGGCAGGCGCAGTGAGGCCAGGTGGCATGCAGCAACAATGCAGGAATGGAAACCAAGAAGAAACAAAAAAAAAAAAGAGCCAGTCAAAGCCAGGAAATGGCATTCGTGACTGTGGACCAATCGTCCAATCAAACCAAGAAGCAAACACCCCAAAACAAACAGAGACAAACATTAAAACAGCAAACGGAAGAGAAAAATTTCTCCCAGCTTGTGGAACGCCAGGTGGAAACTACTTGTGGTAAATCAGACATCCAATACTAAACACCTACAGCATGAATTCAAGTATTAAGAAAACTACCTACAGCGACACATTACAAACTAATTTAGTCTGATAAGTCTTCTGTTTAACTAGACGAGATGAGGTTATCAAAAATCAAGAAACACAAGGACACAAAACGTATACGCTTATTTCACGCGGCCGCCATTTTAAAGTATCAAAGCGAGGCTGCGGTGAGAAGAAACCCGGAAGTATAGGTTCAGCACTGTAAACATTGCAGTAACATGCTGTGTATCATAAACCTCCAGCTGTTGCAGAGATTTCAAAATGCAGAAATGGTGTAACCATCACTTTAATATCATTCAGTAAGTTTATTTTAAACAATTAAAAGCAATTTAGCATCAAACAAGATTACAATCTCAGTGATACGCTTAAGTGTCCTCCTAGGCTTCAGCTCATGGCACTAGTTAAACACCGTGAGGACGCTTTCCTGCTTCAGCCTATGTGAGTGATACCCGGTGAGTGATAAACCACTGCAGTCCTCTGCAACACACCCTCGTGTTGTCTGTAATAGTGTTGTCCTGGTACTGAAGTTTTAAACCCGGCTATTTCCCGCTAACATAGAAGCGCCGCTGAGCGCGGATGACTCGACTAATCTTCACGGCTTCGCGCTTCAGTCTCCGTGTATCCGTGTTTGGTTTGCGCTCAGTTTACCGCTCTTCACCCAGTGCAAGCACAGATACACGGACTGGAGCGCGAAGCAGCCGTCAAGATCAGTTGAGTCATCAAGCAGATTACTCGGCTCGTCTGTGTTTGTGCTCAGTATACAGCGGAGGGTGAACTGATGACCTTCACGACCAATCACAAGCATTTCTGTTGAACACGTGAACACAATGGCAAATCAGCGCTGTTTCAAGAAAGCCATCAACATTGCCTTAAATGTTAGCGCGAAATTGCCTGCCTTTCTTTTAATTCAGTATCATGACAAGTCTAATATAGTGAAAGAATCAGTTTATTAACTCGAGTTTGATGAATGTCATCTAAAACGCGTGTTTGGGAAAGAAAACGTTGGCTAACTAGTGCCATTTTCCTAAACTTAGCTGAAAATGAGCTCTGATATCCCTTTTTACATTCACCATTCATTCAGAACGGACCTTCGGGTCACCCAGAAGGCGGAGAAATGATAAACTTGTGTCACTTTATCTTCGCTGTTACACAACATTCCCATGTAACTCCCAATGATACTTCCGGGTTTCTTCCCACCGCAGCCTCAATTTCGATTTTGAAAATGGCGGCCGCGTGAATTCAGTCTATAGTACAACTGAGCTAAACGCACAAAATGCATTTCATTTTTAATAAAAAAAAAAAAACTATTGGATATTGACAGAGCAACCTAATACGCATTTTAAAATGTTAAAATATATACAGAACACACCCAAACAAAGGTTAATTAAATGTATACTGTTTCCAGACATGTCTCATCAACATGTGAAAAACGTAAAAGTAATCACCCTATTTTTATTAACTAATTAAACTAAAACAGAAAATCACTGACAAAACTTATTTGGTCATTCTACCGATTATCACTTGTTTAAAAAATAACTTTTGGATCTTGACTTAAATATTTCATCAATTTTACATTGCTGCCTGCAATCAATCAAAAACCAGGTAAATTGAGCAAACATGTAAAAAAAACTAATGTCTATAAAAGTGGTGCAGTGAGTTCATGAAAGAAAAAAAATCTAATTCGGCTTAAATTCAAAACATCTTCAAATCTAGAAATGTACAATTTTAACTTAAAGTCTTTTGTAGTGAAAATGTCTGCTTTTCTGAATAGGTCTTGATGTGGCCCTATTAGTGTTTCTGTGCCCTCTAAACACTCACTAAACACCAGAACCTCCACCAAACTGATGATGAGGCAGTTTACCGGACCCTGCGTCTTTCAACCAGGGATTTCTAAATATAGCTGCACTTCTCCTCTCTCCCAAGAACCCTAACAGACCTACATTCTTAATTTAATAGACTCATAAGAAACCACACTAAACAAAATGACAACGAGACATCTTAAAGTGCCCCTATTATACGATTTTAAAGGGCCTGATTTGCTTCAGGTGTTCCCTATTATGAGGTCACATATATCACAGAGAATTAAAGAAGTTTCATCTCCTCTTAATAAACAGGTCAACATCAGGAACTTTCTCTCAGGGGCTGTTTATGTGACAATGTTCTACCCATCTACTGTTTGTTTTTGTCACTGAAAATGAAAAAAATTAAAGATCTGAAAACTGATTTTAAAGAGCAAGATTTAGAATGACAACCACCCGCTGTCCTTGTAAACACCCAAAAAAGAAGACTCTTTCTAAATGATGATGTCAAATGTGCATAGTACATGTTTAGGGAGGTGTAGATTAAAGGCAAGTGCAAAAAAAAAAAAAAAACAAACACGGTGGAGTATGTGGTTGTTCATTTTGTTCCATCATTTTTTTATACATTTCCTCTGTTTACTAGCAAGGTAACAGCGTCAAATACTGCCTTTGGCATACGTAATAGAATTTTTGTTCAGTTTTACGAAAACGCAAATGTGTATTTGGTTTGTTTGCATGTAAAGTACGCATGAACAGGAAACATCAACCTTTTTTTTTCGTAATGTGACGCAATTCCTAGAGAAACGAAATATTAAATGAGAAAGTGGGCATGGCTTGTTTTTTCTGCTGTGAGCTGATTGGATGTAGTAAAGTAGGCATTTTATTCAGAAAGATTGGAAAACAAACACCTCCTGCTCACTATTTCTGTTTGTTGTCAAAACTGGCAGTCAGAGGGGTATGGTTGAGTATATTAGCCACGCCCAAAATAGCAATGCGAGCTAACAAAATCATATGGTGAGTTTTGATTTCAATTGTGCTTCAATGCCAAACCAGCTTCTATGCTATTTACATCATGAGAAAAAGTCCAGAAATAGATTATTAAGTTTTACAGTTCATTTTTGATTAGGTAAACTCTAGAATTAGGGCATTGAACAAAATAAGCGTGCTTTTTACGTTGAGAAACACCTTTTTTAAATGGTTTACGGATGGTTACGAGCATTTCACATTCTGCTTATGCATCATGTGAGCCTCACAATTTAACCACCTTCTGTGCCTTGTTTTTTTTAGCTATTGCGCTCTGTGTGCCTGCAGTTAAAAAAAAGTCAACAAGCGGAAAAAGCAAGCTACGTCAGTCACGTCATTTTCGTTCTCCAATCAAATGAAAGGAGAGGCGGGGTTTCTTTTGAGGTGACAGCAGTGTTTGTGTTGTCAAAATGACTATGTAGACTTTTAAAGATGGAGAAGAGACTAGTGGTGGATGTTTCCATTCATCTAGAGCAGTATGACTTCACAAATCATGACTATCACAATATTATACAATAATACAATTATTACAGCAGAAACACTTGAGCACAATACAGAGCTGATTTTGTGGTTGCCTAGCGACATAAAAAGCGCAGCGCACTTCATTTTTTTATTGTTATGAGTTCTCATAACGGAAATGCATGTTTGGTTGTCATCGTCCTCTAACATTGTTAAAAATATCTTTTACTGAATAAAATAAATTCCTCAAAATTGAAGTCAACAAAATCTAATAGAACATGCTAGTTAAAGTGCTTTTACAAAGGGAGAATGTGAGAGAATCTTCTCCAAATATTAAAAACTTCCTGGAGCGACCAATTCCACAGCGGGTAAAAACAATGTGGTTCAGTTGGTTGGACAATTCATAGAGGTTTCTTTAGTTTGTTTCTTGTATGTAGATCTCATTGTCTTTGGCATTTGGTATTAACGTATTAACAAATTGTTGATTTTAATAATAATAATAATGATAATAATAATAATAATAATAATAATAATAATAATAATAATAATAATAAGGGCACTTTAAAATACAAGTTCAGTCAAAAAACTATCTCAGTTCAGTCATCATTATCTCACCCTGCCAATGCAAACCATAAATATCATTGTATTAATTGTCCTTTGACCCTATACACTTCAAATAAGAACAAATTTAAATCCACCCCAAAAATCAAATCAACTTTCTGTGAATTTTTTTAAATGAGTCAAAATCAAAAATTAGCTTGAGCAGATGAGTTTAACGCAGGGCTATTTTGTGAGATGTGCAAAGCGGATTTGCTCTTGCAAACATAAGAGAGAGGCAGAACAAGCACTTTGCAGAAACTGGCAAATTAATCAGTATAAAAAGTCTCCGGTGGCAAATATACACATTTAAAGAAAAAAGTAATTTCAACAACTTCTATTTCCAGCATGCACTCAGAGCCATGATATGCTAAAGCAGTGCATGCTGTTAGCAAGCCAGTTGCTGAGTGGGCAGGTCTAATGACTTTCTTTAAAGCTTCATGTACTATTGCAGAAACCCTGTACAATCAGCTCCACCTCCACCAGCTCTAACGCTTGAGCAGATCTCACCAAAATAAGTCAAGGCTGTTATTTCACTCCAAAATCAGAAGAAAGTTTCCATATTTCGGTCTGTATTGTGATTTTTTTTCCATGTCAAACAAGCACATTTTCTTTTACAATTTGAATAACAATCCAAATCACAGTTAATACATTTTTCCTACAATATACAGTTGAAGTCAGAGTTATTTTTATTGTTTTTCCCTGATTTCTGTTTAAGGGAACAGACATTTTTTTAAAACATTGCTAAACATAATAGTTTTAATAACTCATTTCTAATAACCATTTTCTTTTATTTTTGGCATGATGACAGTACATAATATTTTACTAGATACTAAGGAAAGCAGAATTGGCCAAGAAAATAGCAATTGGTGCATCTCCAATTATAGACAGTGGTGGATTTTTACTTAATTTCTACACATTTTTTTAATATCTGTACATTAGCGGAGTATTTTTATATTTAAAGACTTTTACTTTTACAGCATTTCAAAATAAAGAATTACCTTTTTTACTTAGCACGAACAGGAGATCCTTAAAATCTAAATCCCTGTTACTGATGGCAAGGAAATTAGATACTATTGGTAAATTTTAGGTGAATACTTTTGGTGAATTTTTAAATTTTATTTTCATGAATGAAACTCAAACTTTTAGTTGTTTGTTGAACAAGTCTGCTGAGAAGGGCAAGCTTTTTTAAGCCCATGACAGATGCTTGAATGTGGAAAAGTCCATATGTGTGGATTACTGTCTGAACAGGGTAGGTGTTTGGTTTTATAGTTTACATAAAAACTAACCACTTAAAACTATAAATATAGTTTGTTGTGACTACTATTTTGCCTCAATTGTGATGTTTTTTATTTCCAGAAATCTTTTAAAAACAGGTTCAAATAGATAGCTGCCACTTTTGAATAATTTAATGTGGTCTTACTGAATAAATGATATACTTTCCTAAATAAATAAATAAAAACTAATCAATATTTTGCAATGCAGATAAATTAATGTGGTCTTTCTAAATAAATGTATTCATTTCCTAAACAAACAAACAAACTAATAAATAAATAAATTAATAAAAAGTTAATAAAAAATTGTCAATATTTTTCAATGCAGATGATTTGATGTGGTCTTGAGTAAATGTATTAATTTACTCAAAAATAAATACATAAATAAAATAAAAAATTTAATCAATATTTTGCAATGCAGATAAATTAACGTGGTCTTACTAAATAAATGTATTCATTTCCCAAATAAATAAAATAAAATAATTAATCAATATTTTGCAATGCAAATAAATTAATGTGGTCTTACTGAATAAATGTATTAATTTCCTAAATAAATAAATAAAATAAATCAACATTTTGCAATGCAGATAAATTAATGTGGTCTTACTGAATAAATGTGATAATTTCCTAAATAAAAAAATACAAATTATCAATATTTCGCAATGCAGATCATTTAATGTGGTCTTTCTGAATAAATGCATTCATTTCCTAAATAAACAAATAAATCAATAAATAAAATGAATCAATATTTTGCAACGCAGTTCATTAATTGTGGTCTTTCTGAAAAATTGTATTAATTTTCTAAATAAATAAATAAATAGATAAATAAATAAATATTTTTCAATGCAGATAAATTAATGTGGTCTTACTGAATAAATGTATTAATTTATTAAATAAATAAATAAATAAAATAAATGTTATGAATATTTTGCAATGCAGATAATTTATTGTGGTCTTACTGAATAATGGTATTAATTTCATAAATAAATAAACAAATAAATTAATTAAATAACGAATTAAATAAAAAATTGTCAATATTTTGCAATGCAGATGATTTAATGTGGCCCTACAGAATAATTAAATAAACAAATAAATAAATAAAATTGAAAAAAACAATTGAATAAATATTTTGCAATCCAGATACTTTAAAGTGGTTTTACTGATTAAATATATTTATTTTCTAAATAATAAAATAAAATAAAATAAATGAATCAATATTTTACAATCAAGATAACTTTTGTGATCTTACTAAAAACTGTTTTATTAGTTAGCAATACAGTGTTAAGAACGCCAAAAATAAATAAATAAATCACAAACTAAATCGCTTGGACCTAATAATAACATCATAAACATATTTTTTTTCTTTCTTGAGATGAAATAACCCAGCCTTGTTTTGTGAGATTCACCCATTTAGTTCAGGAGAAATATTGTGCACCTCTAACTAATGAACTATTAAATGTGAACATCGATTTCTTTCCATAATAAAGACGAAAATCAGAATTGGTTTATGAAGAGCAGAAGATTACCTGATTCCTCAAGGGTTGGTGCTGAGAGGGTCTGTCCCGGTGTGCGTGGCTCTCGCGTGTGATGGCAGATGCCCCCGAGTCCACATGAACCGTCCCAACAGGTGTGGGCTGAGAAAAGCACAACAAAATAAACACATCAATTCACAAGGCCAAAGACCAATTAGATCCTACCAGAGGAGGAAACATATTTGCATTATCCGCTGTTTGGTACCAAGTCGATAAGCAAGTTTTAGAAATGTGGTAAGAGTAATGGAGTGTCATACCAGATCAAACACGAGTGATTTACATGTTAAGTCAATGCAAAAATGTGAATTGACATCCTGCAGCGCGTTTTGTGCGAATGAGGCGGCATGAATGACGTGATTCGTGCAAATGTGAGGCAATTGAGCATTGTGCTCGTTTGACGTGCCTAATGTGCGAATCACTCGAGGTGGAAAATCTGAACTTCAGCAGACATTCAAGCCGTGATCAGGAGCTTTCTCTTTTAGAGTCCAATTATGACATAGCGCCTGTTGTTGTCCTCTTGCCGACACCGGACAACAGCTCATCAAACTGGGCTCTGCTGAAAGCCTCCATCATCCAGTTAAAAGATTCTGGAGGATTTGATGAACTCACAAAGTTGGGTGCACCTCTAAAAAGTTCTAGGGGACTCAGTGACACGGCACCAAACAAATCTACGCTCTTTTTTCAGCATTCCTAAAGCACATATACAAAGCTATTCTCTCAATAAAATCCATGTTAGCCATTTAGCAACATACTAGAGTCACTGGGCCCAGCCCATGACGCGAATCTACGTCTATTGTAAAGTGAATTTGATGCAGAAATAAAGCGAGTAAACTCAAAATGTTCATGCATCTATTTATGAGTGAATAACTTGAATAAGGGTGTTTTCACATCTGTGGTTCGGTTCATTTGGTCCAGACCACGGGCAACAAATGATACATTGTAGCATTTTTCTGCCGTTTTTGGGCCCTTTTCACAAAGAACCAGTTAAAAACAACCCAAATGCAATCATGTGACTAAATCCCCATCCCTCATTGGCCAGATGTTATTGAACGTATTTCTTGAACTGCTTATCGATTGGTCAGAATTCACGTGGAGGAAAATGCCAATGGAACTCTAGCAAGTAAACAAACCGGCAAACACAAAATGCAGCTTTTTACAATGGAGCTACAACTGCGCTGGCTGATTGTATCGCTGCTTATAGTATACTATATAGTTTGTATACATTACTTTAAACAAGCTATACATTTCGAGAATGAAGTGCAGTTGCGGCTGGAAAACAATGTTTTAATGCACTGCAAACGGCGAAGGTGCATCGCAAGTCACTTCAGGAGGAGGCGTGAATTAATTCAGCTACGCTGCGACATGGTCATCTTCCAGAAATATTACATCAGGTAATGTTTTTCCCTCTCTATCTCTGTTGGTAAAGCGTTGTCAACAAATATTTTTCCTCCACATCCCATAATGCACAGCACATCGGACTAATGCAGCGTGATTAGTCCAAATAGGCACAGAACTTTTTGCGGTTGGGTTTGCTTTAGTTCAGATCTTGTTCTCACCACAAACAACCACTCCAGGCTTTGTTTGAAAGTGTACTGAGACCACCTCTTCAAGGAGGTCTTGGTACGATTTTTGGTACGCTTTTGGTACGCATTCGAGTGCGAATGATACATTCCCAAATGCCCAAATTAACCATACCCAGAGGGAAAACAATCTCTAATGCGATTCAAACAAACTAAATAAGACAGGTGTGAAAGCATCCTAATTCATGCATGCTGCATCTGGTGTGATTACAGCATAAGAGGATTTCTGCAGTACTGAGGTTATAACCTACTCATTTCTAGGCCCATACTAAGATTTTAAACTATTTATATCCGGGTTTCTCAGTAGCGAAAGCAGTCATAGTTCAGTAAACTTGAATAGGAGAGCACAATGAATGGGGGAGTACAACCAATATTTGATGATAATGGCAGCAAGAAGAGAAAACAACATCAAATGAACTATCCTAAAATATTAAAAACCTTTAAGGATATAAAATTGACTCTCAAACGCGACATAACACTCTTGTAAAAAAGTGTATTGAGTATTTATTTACTCATGTAAATGTGTGTAAATACATTTGAATTTGATTTTTATCTTAATTTTAGTTGTACTATTAACTAACATACAAAAGCTAATATGATTTATCATATTAATCAGCTGATTACAATACAGTTTGTAAAGTAATATTTACTATCTTGAGACTTGCTTTGTTTGTTTATGTGGATCTACTTGGATTAGCATTGTGAACCATAAATAAAAAGTAAAAGTTTTTTTATTTTATTTTATGCTTTGTTTTAAGTCATTCCGTAGATTTTTAACAAAATGTTTCAGAGAAATTGCAAAAAAAAATTCACAGATTCCATCTGGGCCTGCTAATCCTCAATAAAATAAAGTATATAGTACTAAAATTGGTACTTTTCCAACCATGCATATTTTGTTTTGCTTCTCTTTTTACTTAAATCTTGGTGCCGTAACAACACTACAGTGGAATGCTGAAATTCTTCATAAAGATGCCTGTTGACTCACAATCTGTCTGCCAACCCAATCATAAGAGTAATCGAAGGCGTATCCTTTTCGGTCAAACAACTCCGTAAATAAGTTCCGCAAGTAATCGTAATCTGGCTTCTCAAAGAAATCCAACCGCCGGACGTAGCGCAGATAGGTGGCCATCTCCTCTGAAAACACAAATGAGAACAACATTATAATGACAGAATTCATTGTGTAGAATTGGTGTCAGCTGAAGAAAGCACCCTAACTGGTTATTCAGTGACGAATCAGACCGCGAGTGTGACGTAGTATATAAACAATTCAAGTCAAGAAGAAACACAAACAGGCTAGCTGAAAAATTCTCTACATTCCCCAATTATTTGCAAACGATACAGATTAAATTTTCAGAGCGAATTCCTTAGTGGTGAGTGACAAGTACTGTGATAATGGTACTAAATAGGGGTGTAACGATACACTCAGCTCACGATACGATGTGTATCACGATATAATGTTCACGATTCGATATGTATCACGATATTTGGAATAAAAATTGAAAATTTACCTGAAATGCAAATTTTACCAAGTAAACTATTTTTTATGTATTTCTTTTGTTTCAACTTGTTAAACTGAACCTTCTTTAAGAAAATAAATTAAACAGGCCTGTCTCTGGAAAATAAAACAATTAAAAAACTTCTTAAAAATATTATTGAAATGACAGAGACAAAATTAAGGAACACTTTAAGTAAAGGTGCAAAAAAAAAAAAAAAAAAAGCTTTCTATTCAATTGAATTTAACAGTAAGAGCTTAAGGCTTTGCTTGGTCACTTGCGTTTTTTGTGTGTGCAAAAAAAATCCACATTTCCAGGTATTTAATTCATATTTAATTAAATTCATTTAGAGATATCTCTAATTACAATTGTGACTAGTCAACTCATTTAGAGATATCTGCAAATATTTTTCAATGGAAGTCAATGGAGGAATATGACTAGTCATAATATATTTGCAGATATCTCCAATCTGATTTCGTACTAGTACAGTTGTAATTGCAGATATCTCTAATTGTCATTCTGACTAGTCGAATTATAATTATGACTAGTCAAAATATAATTAGAGATATCTCTAAATATATTTATGGATAGTCAGAACAAAGGTTTAAATGCTAAAACGGCTTGCCATACGCGCGCCTCTATCAAAGTCCGCCCTCTGTAGTAACAGCTCTCGGTCAGCTCACGTCATGTGTGATTTTGCGGCGGGAACATTATATGAAGGCAGAATGATATTTTAGGGTGAATTGTACCTTATAAATACAGTATGTGACTCTTTCAACACCATTAGGAGGCATCTCTGTTGCTGTGCAAAGTATGTAAATCACTGTGAAGACTTTAAAACTTAGGATGTTTGACCCAGTATGCGTGTCAAAAGCGGACGAGTCTAAAGCAATGACTGTACAACCGAAATGTTGCCAGACGTCTGATTTTGAGAGGATGGGCCATCCTCTATTTCAACTCCACTCATCTTGGTCTGCTAACATTACTGCTGCTGCAATCTGAACTCACGTGCGACAGCAGGTGGAACGTAGCTCACGTGCAAACAGCTCAGCTAATAAGAGAAAACGGACGTCATATCGTAATGAAATCGTCATAACGCCACGATGCATATTGTGACATTTTTTGCATCGCAATAAATCGTACAACGATAAATCGTTACACCCCTAGTACTAAACGTTGCTTTGTTTATGCTTTGCAAGTGTGCGTTAGAAGTTCAGTAACAGATTACTACACGTCATCTCACGCAGGCATAGAACTTGTGCTCTTGATTCGGCTTCCGTCTGTTTGATGTGTTCACGGGCAGCTTTTTAGTCCAGACGGGACCAGGCTCGAGTCAACACGAGGCGACAACACAGTTAGCTTTCATTAACACTAGCTGTTTGGCATTGGCTTGGTGTGTCCAGGCCTAAAGTAATAATGTTATGTTTTTTAAAGGGGTTCTCACCAGGAAAGTTCTCACAGAGAACTTCAATGGGAGTGTTTCGCTTCGTGTCCCCAATCTTCTGATAGCGTTCTTTCAGTGTGTCAGCCTGCAAAGCACAAAGCAACAATGTGTCATTTTCAAGAACAAAAAACGGTTTTAACAATGTTAACGGGCTGGTGTAACATACTTTTAGACCCTGCCAAGGGAGACTTCCCCGCAGGAAATACATGAACATGTGACCCAAGGCCTCAAGGTCATCCCTTCGACTTTGTTCTGCCAAAAAAAAAACAGAACAAATCATGTAAACAACAATATGAAGCTGGTTGAAAAGTAAGGCGTGAAATTAAATGGCATTTTGGCATTGAGTGGTACAGTCTGGTATAATACAGCACAGAAGATTGAGTATGCAATTATTTTTCCACTGTCAGACACTGAATTCTACAACACCTAAAGAATGGAGCTAGACTCACTGCAGAATGCTGATTGGTTTAAAGAGAATCATCACTTGCGTATTCGACCAAAGGAACACAGGAAGTGCCATTTTTAAATGTACAGGCAATACCAGAACTGTAATAATATAATGATCACGTCTCAATGAATCAACCTGAGCTCAAACAAAGCTTGACGTCTTTCTTGTGACAAACAGCCACTTACCAAGAAGCAAGACAGCTTCTGCTGTATGTATATCTTTTATGTCTAAAAACACAAGGCACACTGCTTCCTCTCTCTATATCTACTTTTGAAATAAACTTTTTTGAGTGCAAAAGACACCACAGGTGAACGGCCTATAGCACAGCATTCTTCTTCATGTGTAAATAACACAGATCACTACTTTTAACATACACTCTTGCTATAAAGTGATGTTGATTGCAAGATCAAAAGCAAGGGTACTGTTGGTAGTGGAAATGGTAGTCTTTCATTTATAAACATGGCATATGCACAAAACAGGTGTGGAAATGTGTGTATACCACATCCTATGCAAAAGTTGTTATCTATATAAAGCAAACTTGACAGAAGAATGTGCCCATCTGTTAGAAAAAATGTTGACTTAATTCAACCACTTGAAATCATCATATGATCCTTACTAAATTAATAATTTTTTCTGCTGTACATTGACTTTTAGGAAGGTTTCTACACAAAATAATAAATGAGACCCCTGGGGCCTCATGTATCAACGCTGCGTACGCACAAAAACTTTGCGTACGCCAGGTTTCACGCTCAGAATCGCTCACGTTTGGATTTACTAACAATGAACTGAACGTGGGAATGTGCGCAGCTTCACGGCAGCTTTCTGGCTGACGTACGCACATTTTTTGTGCGTGTCTGTTTTATTTCCGTTGGCGACTCCTAGAGGCAGTTGTGTTAAATTGCACTCTACAAAGTGTCTAAGCCGTGTAATGGCAGCTGTATGAGACGGGTTCATCTAGCAGGTATATAAGGTTTTCATACCATACAGTTGACCAGCTAAACATTAAAGCACAATTTGCAGCAATCGCCTGTTTTCCCAATGTAATCTGAGCGATCTACCGCACGCACATTGCTATAAAGACACTAACTGAAGATGAATTTGCATGTGTGAATCAGAAACATCTCCATTCAATAAATGTGCAAATAAAATATGATGCTTATTGATATGAACTTATTAATGATTCCTACTTGTCTTTCTTGTGATAAATTGTTGGCAAAATCTGATATGTAGAGGGGAAAAAAGAAGAAAGAGTTCATCAGACGCTGGATTCGAGCCGAGTTCATGCTCGAACGTGTCAATTCATGATCACATGCATCTTACGAGTTGCGCCACTGAGACTATTAAGGGTCCTGCAACATTTTTCAGATATAAACCACACTATTTCTTTTTTTTTTTTTAATGCACTCAGTGCGATGTTCAGACCCAACTGTGTTAACCGCATCAGCTAAACTCTCCCACTCTATTTTTTTCTTTTGTTGTTAATTCCGGAGAACAAACTTGCAAATAACACCGCTTTTCTCCGGTCTACCTCCGAAAGCAGCACCTCCAATACACATTCTGTTCAAAGTTTCTCTTTTTGCTTGCTTTTGCCATTGCTTTTTCGTTGGGTTTTGCCATTAGCATAGTCATTAGCATATTCATACGGGGGAGGAGGCAGGGAGGGGTTTTGCGCTCGTGCATGTTGCGCTCAGTTTCACGTTCATTCGGATGTACAAAAGAATATGCATGAGATTCGTCGTACGCAGTGTTTCATACATCTGAATTTTTTTCTGCATATGCACATTTACAGCTTTGTGCGTACGCAATGTTTTAGTAAGATTTCCACGCAAGTCTTCGTACATGAGGCCCCTGGTCAGTGTTTTCCCATACTGAATTATATCAGTAGAAATGAGGTACCATTTCTTATTCCAATTTTACAATTCCTTGATTATGAGTTGATTCCATTACTATGAATAATTATATTAAAATTATATTTGTTTGATGTGCAGCTGATTATTTTGAAAGTCCCAAATAACTGACAAATAAATCAAATAAATGCATCACACTGATTTCAGACTCACAAGTACTCCATTAATCAACAAACAATTGTTGGTGTCCATCCTTGGAAAGTCAATGGAGTATTGAACTAATTAGGTTTGCGCTAATGAATCAAGCACTTACAAATGAGCTCCCAAGTTAAGCATATTTAAAGTGCTCAATGAGTGTGCATTGATTAAAGTTTACATTTGAATATAGGAATAAATTAAATCTATTGATCAAGTAAAGCTATAGTCTTTTCAAAAGATTTGGATTAGACTTATAATCCATATGTCTCTATGAGTTGGCCATTTTGGTTGTACAGACGTGCTACCGACAGGTTTGAAATATACTTGCGGTGGTAGCAGGATTGAAACACACCATTTACCCACATTACATAAATAGTTATATATGTGATAAGCAAAACATAATTTCATTTTTATTAATAATTGTATTTAATCTGATACAGTTACTTTTCAATGTGTTAAAGTAAAAAAAATAAATAAATAAAGTAAAAAAAGGAGGAGCCATGTGCACACACTGACAGGTCAAATCTGCTTCTCTCTTTTAAGTTTGAATGGCAAAGCATTTTAGATATGTATATAAAATAGCCTATATAATATATTAACATCATCAAATTAATAAAATAATCAGCAAATGAGAAATAAATGAAAGAGAAGTTAATAAAAACAACAATATCTTAAGTTAATAATAACAGATATATCTCTAAAAATTATGATTTTAAAGGTTAAAACGAGTAGAGTTTTAAAAATAAGGCAAACATCATTACAGGCAAAACTAACCATTACAAATGGTGTACATAGTTGAAGTCAGTATTATTAGCCCCCCTTTGTTTTTGTTTTTTTTCCTTTTTTAATATTTCCGAAATGATCTTTAACAGAGCAAGGACATTTTCACAGTATGTCTGATATTATTTTTTTCTAGAGAAAGTCTTATTGGTTTTATTTTGGCTATAAAAAAAGTAATTTTTAATTTTTATGAACCATTTCAAGGTCAAAATGATTAGCCCCTTTAAGCTAGATTTTTAATTTTAATTTAATTCTTTAATTTTTTCGACTGTCTTCAGAACAAACCATCTTTATACAATGACTTCCCTAATTACCATAACCTACTTAGTTAACCTTATTAACCTAGTTAAGCCTTTAAATATGTCACTTTAAGCTGTATATAAGGGTCTTGAAAATATCTATTAAAATATTATTTACTGTCATCATGGCAAAGATAAAATAAATCAGTTATTAGAAATGAGTTATTGAAACTATTATGTTTGGAAATATGTTGAAAAAATATTCTTTCCGTTAAACAGAAATTGGAGAAAAAAAATTAACAGAGTGGCTAATAATTCTGACTTTTAACTATATTTTGCAGCCAGTTTAGATGTCATTCCTCTCCAAGTATATAGTAAAGTTTTTCTGAGTTGTTTATATTAAGGAATCTATTATTTACTTGGTATTGCGGCTATGCGTGTACTGTTAGCTGTGAAACCAGTAGTGTTTAATAAAAGAGTAATTCAAAAATACGCATACGCGCTTTAGAAAGTGAAAGCAAACAATTCCGGACATTTTAGGATATTTAGAAACCTGGGCCAGACAAACTTTCTAAGTCCCCAGAATGCACCTCTCTATGGGTCTGAAGAGCATGTGAAACTGTCTGCACGATTGCTGACAGGTCTCGCGGGTACAGAATGAAACTGGTAAACGAGAGAAGACACTTAGTCGTTTGTGGATGTTTGGTTATACTGAGCAGATACAAAGTGTAAAAGGATGTTAATAATAGTAATAAATGTGTCACTAAATATACTTGGGTGGCCGTTAATATAACTGGGCGGCCTGCCCAAGTAAAGTCTATGTGTGGGAAGCACTGGACCTCAAAGAGATGGCGAAAACCTCATGTTGTTACAATAAATGAAAGCTTTATGAATTCAGAACCACAGGAGGACAACTAATGCTGACAAAACATAATTTTGGGAGTGTAAACCATGCCTTTTGGTCAAGTATTTATTTATTTATTTGTATCCAGAGCGAGATGACATAGTATTGACCTCTGATTCAGTAAGTCAACAGAACAGGCGTTTAAGAAACCTGACTCATCTTCAGAATCGTTAAATTATTCAGTGGAAAAAAAGAACAGTGTCCAGATTGTTTATTTTTCCCATTGTCTTGCGCATCCAACGTTTCCTCTCATTCAGGTTTAGACGACATGCTCACAATATCCAAATGAACCACACATTAAAACCCTGCTCTTTAAAAGAACTGGTTCATGATTCCCAACACTATTAAGCAGCCAATCAAGCCGTGGTGTAAAGCATGAGGATAGTGGCATGCTATATTTAATGTTTAGTTCATTTAAGTTCAGACCAGGGAGGTATATCACACTTACCTTTCCCTAAGTGTGTATTAATAGACATGTATCGAGCTGTGCCGGTAAGGCTCTTGTGCTCCCGGTAAGGAATGTGTTTTTTGGTTTCTGGGTCAATGTATTCTTTCGCAAGGCCAAAGTCTATGATGTGGATGATGTGCTCCTTCTTGTTTCCTTGCCGCCCGATGAGGAAGTTTTCTGGCTTCACATCCCGATAGATGAGGTTTTTTGAATGCACGTACTCCATTCGGGAAATCTGAGGAATTGAGCAAAGCGTAGAAATTAATTACTATACATCATTATTATATATGCATGGACATAGCAAAAGTAAATCACCGATCTTGTTTTTTTATTCCGATTCAGATTTTGTTAGCTCGCCATTGCTAGTTTTGTGGTGAACAATTTATCCGTGCATGTCATTAAGAAAAATAAATAAATGCTTGCTCTTGTGATCTAAATTAGCATCTTAAAATGCACTTCCTGTTGCTTTAAATTCTCAGATTGGGTGTCTGAGGTATTGGGCGTGGCTAACATACTTAACCACGCCTCTCCAACAGTCAGTTTTGACAACACACCGAAATGGTGAGGAGGTGGTGTCTGTTAGGTTGTAATAACTCTCGTGAGACCGTTTTCCTAATCTTCCTGAATGAAATGCCTACTTTACTACAACCAATCAGCTCGGAGCAGAAAAAAAAGACACACCCACTGTTTTCTTATTTAATATTCTGTTTCTCTAGAAACACAATAGAGAAAAAAGTGGTTGTAGCTTCCGGTTCATGTGGATTTTAAAATACAATAGATAAACAATGCATTTATTATGCTTTATCTCTAGTGATTTAAAAAGAGGCACTGTAACTATAACACGGACAAGGACGATAAATTAAACTGCATCATTTTGAAACATGACTCAAAGAAACTCATTCTTGCGGTGCAGCTGATCACAGAGATTTGAACTGACTTTTAATCTCAGTTGCTTTGCGTAAGTCCTGTCTAATGGATATGTTTAGAAGCTTTATTATGGAGACATGTTAATATGTGGCTGTCAATCAATTCGATGGGTGGGAAAAACCACACTCCTACGTCACGTTGTGGTTTTAGACTCAAAATTGCAGGGATTTGGATCCTATTTTAATGTCTGGAAATTAAAAAAAAGTGACTTGTGTTTCTATCACTCCTACATGATTGTGTGACACTATACCTACACACAGTTCTGAGTGCGAATTAATTGTACTAAAGAAAAAAAACTGTTTGTTTTGGTAATCGTTAAACTAAATCTGACCGCTTGCTTACGCTCTGGAACGATTTTTTGATGATGTGAGTTTGATGGCTTGGGAAAAATATGCTAAGCCATGTCTCTCCAACCATTTGTTTTTTTGTGAGTGAAAGACGGAGGAATGAGTGGAAAATTTAAAACATTCTCTATACTCAATATTCCTGTTTAGCTGGAAATAGAAAGATAGCGGGTTTTCCTCAGAAATACTTAAATAAAACACCTCAAATTAATCTTTGCTCTAGCATTAGAAAAAGATTCTCACTTTCAGAAAGAATTAACAAATATTGCTTGTGTATTGAACTACCCACCTGAAAACTGTCATCTGTAAAAGTGTTATCTGTACAGTATTTTCATTTAATGTTGAAAAGCACGAAATTGCAGAAGTATGAAATGAACAAATGTCAATATCTGTTCAAGATGTTAAAGTTAATGCTGAATATCTTGTGTATTTCTGTGGGTGTTCAGCCATTCCCATGCGGCTCCTGAGCTGCCAAGTGCTGTGTTTTGCATGTTGATACATCGATGCTCTGTCTTCAGCTTGTCTGGCCACTGTTAATGCTTTATTTACACACTTAGTACAATAAAATTGTTGCAATGCCGTTTGTGTGGAAGTTAGGGCTGTGCGATTTGGGAAAAATATCTAATTGCAATCTTTTTTTTTTTTTGACAGATATTGCAATTGCGACTTGATTTGAAATTAAATTTTGTAGTGATGAATAATATGTAGTATGATGAGTATAAAACAGCCCTTATATTCTTGATTAGCATGGTTTCTTTAGGGTTGTGCAGTTTAATTCACAGAAATCCTAAAAAGTATGTTGTATACTGTACATTTTTTTGGTCACATCCTCATTTAAAATTCTAAAAAAAAAAAACTTTAAATTTACAGATTGACCCCATAACTCTGTGGTTAGTTGTTGGGAAAAATATAAACAGATGTTTCAATATAATGTTTACTTCTTATGTGAATTTGTTTTGAGATTTTACCTCAAATGTCACATCCATAATGCTGGAAATGCTCATTGACTGTATTTAAAAAAAAAAAAAAAATAAAATATATATATATATATATATATATATATATATATATATATATATATATATATATATATATATATATATGCACTTTTGATTTCCAGCTGGTTGATCTTTATAGCATGTTCCCGGAAGACACTGCTGTTAAAAACACAGGGCCTGTGCACTCACCAGCTGAATGGCTATCATCAGGACGGTCTTGAGGGAGAATGTTCGGTCACACAGGTCAAAGAGATCCTCAAGACTGGGGCCGAGCAGCTCCAAAACCATGGCATTGTATTTCCCACAGGGCCCGAAATAGAAGACCTGAGGCAGACCATCTAGAATGAAAGAAAAATACAAGTTTTAACATTAGTTATGTGGTAATTATTGATGCTACATAACTAAATATAATATCTTAACCATATCATGACTTTACATAACCACTCAGTCGGACCTTCATAGTTCAATATGCATATGTAAAATTGCATTATTTTTAGTTTAGTATTAAATTTTTTTTTAATCGGTGCCTTTTATTTTTCAGTGTACTGAACCTCTGTATTTTTGAATGTATGTTCATGGACTGAGACACTGCTCTCTGCAAGTAAATGTACAATCAGTGAGTGCTGAAATGAGGAATGCTTTGCTTTGATAGTCATGTAACCAACTTGAACCTGTACTATGCATTTTACCTGTTAAAATACACAAACACAGCAGTGAGTACAGAACAAGCCACCACCATAAACACAACCTGAAGTAGTGGATGATGAAAGTCACGTTTTGTAAACTCTGAATCCCATTATTAACCAGGTTTTGACAGTACATGAGCACATGTGGGATCAAAAGTGCACATTGTATGCCGCTATTCTTTTTTTAAATGAAAATAATTGAAGCTTTTGTTATTTAATTACTGAGGCGTGAGTGTGAGATCTGAAAAGTGTATTAATTTGAAGCTGTCAATGGAACCACTTTCTGTTCTTGCTCTGCTTTTTTCAAAGTATTTATTTAAAAATGAGGCAAAACGACTCTTCATTTTTTTTCAGGAAAACTTAATTGTTTTATGTTCAATAAACTTAAACTTGTAAAAACAATGAAGCTACCTTAATGCATTTGTGTTGGGGCAACATTGAGGCATTGTGTAGAACCCAGCATTTTTTACAGTGTTGACTAAATAACTGTTGTCATTTAAATGATGTTTACCCTTTACTTAATTTATACAGTGAAGTTTATATACAGTATGCAGTAGGCATGAGATGATAACCCTTTCCAAGGTATATCGCGCTTTGGAAAAGTCAAGGTTTTAAAAGTGCCAAAATTTTCTGCTATATTGTTCCTATGCTATAGTAGAGCTGCACGTTTCTGGCTAAAATGAGAATCGCGATTTTTTTGCTTAAAATAAAAGATCACGATTTTCTCAAGATTCTGTAGATGTAAAATAAAGGTATGGTAAATACAAACATAAGGCACAACCTCGATAATAATATTACGTGTAGGTCTACTGGTTTCTATAAATAATTCTATTCTACTTATAATAATTCTGATGTTGAATTATTATGTTTGAGATATATGCTTGCAATCTGTCATATTAGACAAATTTATTCACTGGTAAAATCAGACATTTGCCATTATCAGATTATATTCAACAATATATAGGGTAGAGTAGTAATACTGACATTGTAAACATTTATTTTCATGCAAAACTATGCGTTCGCTATGAAAGAAAAAACTTATAAAATGCTTGTCGTAATCATAACATTAAAATGTGATATGATCATTGTGATCAAGTGCACACTTTCGGTTTCATTTTGATTGATAAGTACTTGTTCATACTTCACGCGCGGCCCTCAAACGATAACTCTGTGCCACAAACTGAATATTATTTACAACTGTATTACCTGTTACTCGCAACATATGCAGGATGTGTTCACTAAAGTTGACGCACGCGCGTCTATCATTAAGTAGAGCGCGCGCCCTCTCTGTGATAACAGCTCACGGTCAGCGGCTCACGTCACATGTGATTTCCCGGCCGCAAAAACATCATTATATGAAGACAAAAAAGACATTTTTAGGTGAATTATACCTTATAAATACAGTATGTGACTCATTCAACATCATTTGGAGGTGTCAATGTCAGTGAGCAACGTGTGTAAAACAATGAAAAGACTCGTGCAGCCGCCTTTTCTTCTCTTCTGAACTTAAAAATATGATTGACAGAATCGTAGAAATGCTGGTAAAAGATCGTCCAGGGGGTCGAATCGAGATCGCGATCTTTTAACGATTAATTGAGCAGCTCTATGCTATAGGTAAGGCCCAGTTTACACTGCCAGTTAAATGTGACCCAATTATGATTCTTTGCTCATATGTGATACAGATCGATCTGTTCTATGACCACCTTCATATGTGGAAATAAAAATTAGATATAAATCGGATATGTGATGATGCGACTATCATGTAAACAGGCAGATCGGATTAATTGAGGCATTCTGTTTTGTCCGTCATTAAATTTGTGACAATATGGTCCTTCTCCGTGATTTAATGATGTAGAAGAAAGAGCGTGTGTGGAGACGCGGTAAACAACAACAACAACAACAGATTAAACACAGGGGAGGAAAGGTGTCAGTTGCCACAATTTGCTCTCACCAGACCTGAGGTCTCTCTCGTACCCACAAATTCCTTTGAATGGAGGAGATCACCATATAAAAAAACCATAGGGGCAAGTTGCGATAACATCCTTTTCCCTCCTCCTCCGCCTCAAAATCATTTTCAAGTTTGGTGAGCTTTGCATTTTTCGCAAGCTAAAAGCAAGTTAATTTCTTCCATCGTGGCTAGTGTGGAGCAGAAGCTAGAACCTGCCTTCACGCATGCGTGATGTCGTAAATTGTGTGGCAAGTGTAAACACATGAATCGGATATGGTCATAATTAAAAGAACATGTAAACGGACAGGCAAATAAATCAGACATAGGCAACAAACTGGAATTGAGCATCAAGACCTGACAGTGACTACGTTTACATGGACACTAATAATTTGATTTTAATGCGATTAAGACAATACTCTGATTAAACGTCAACCATGTAAACAGCAATTTTTATTAATTTAATCAGATTAAGGTCATAATCGAAATAAAGAGAAATCGAATTAAGATGTGTTGAGTATGCCGATTTTACCGCATTATTGAAGTGCAGTAGACATGTAAACACCTTTATCGAATTATTACCATCATGTAGGACTTTTCGCCGCGTTTTACGACAGGATAGTCCACACACACACACACACACACACACACACACACACACACACACTAACACACACTAACACACACACACACACACACACACACACACACACACACACACACACACACACACACACACACACACACACACACACACACACACACACACACACAGCCATTTAGCATGCGGTATGAACTTCCATTAAAACTCTTCCAGCAGTTCATAGTTGCATTCAATAGCTTTGTAAATAATTTTTTTTAATGTACTTTTTTTTAGGACAACAGTATCTCCAGCACTAAAGAGGTCCAAATATGTAATTTAAAACATAAAATTATAAAGAAATCTGTGTTTTTGAAACTAATTAAGACAAAAGAAGTCAATGATTTATTTGTTTTGTACCCAGACATTTAAAGAGTACATTTTAAAGCAGTAATCAAAATACCGTCAAACCGGGATACTCTTATCTAAGGTTATCATTCCATCAAAATCTTACAGCGGCCCATGCCTAGTATGGAGTGTTATATTTTATTATTTTTATTAGTGAAAACTACTGTTATTTTTTATTATTGTAGTCTCCTAGCAATATTGTATTCACTTGTGATTTTACTTGTAGACTAGATTGATTTCTCTACAGTTATTTAACAGTGTCCTGTTCTTTTTACTAAAGATATCAGATACCAAACCATGCTGAAACGATAACATTAAAACCATGAAACTAACCAAACACTGAGCAATCTGCATTGTTCTATCCCTAATAGTCTTTACATTCTCTTTTTAAAGATTAGGTGTTGATTTATTTATTTATTTATTTATTATTTTAAAATAAAAGTATGACTTTGGATTATTATGGATAGCAATGTGAGAACTGGCCGGAAGGGGGAGCACATGCTAATGCAAAGCCAACTGCCACAACAGGAAAAAGCAGAAGAAGAGATCTGCTACACACACCAATACAAAACAAGAATGACGAGTTCAGAGTCAGACAGCACGCAAAAAGCTTGACCGCCTGCCTGCTTGTTTGTTTGTTTGTTTTGAATCCACAGTGTGGGAAAGTTTGGGCTTTCCTGTGCAGAAGGTACAACAGTAAAGAGGAGCCAGTTATAGATAGGATGATGACTGTTGTGTTGGCACTGTAAGGTAAATGTATGGTACTGTTTGAGTGGAAATATGATCAATTTGCCAACATCTATCATACGCAGGCCAGTAGCGATATCTAATTTTTGCTGTGCGATACATTGTACACAAACATATTGCAATATACAATATTATTGTCATTAAGACAATTGTATGCCAGTCATTTTATTGTGCCAATATGACAATAGAATTAAAGTACTCTTCCAAAAAAAAAAAAAAAAATTTCATTTTTACAGGGTTTCTGCAGGTTTCATATCAAATTTGAGACATTAAGACCATTATGAATTAATTTTCAGACTTTTACAGGGCTAAACGTTAGTTTGCCAATGGAAAATATTTTGAACTCCCTCATAAAAATAAAAAAAATAAATAAAAAGGGTTTTCTTCTGAAAAATGTGTCAAAACATGCAAACTCTGTCGGCGCCAATAGCCTAGTGGTTGGTGCGTTGACACATGGCACCGAGGTGCATGCAGTTCGATTCCCGTCTCGAGGTCCTTAGCTGATCCTTCCCCTATCTCTGCTCCCCACACTATTCTGTCTCTATATCTCCACTGTCTTATCAATAAAGGTGAAAACCCCTAGACAATAATTAGAAAAAAAACATGCAAACTCTAGTGGTATACATACACTTTTTTTTTGTAAAAAAGGGGATCCGTATGCAAAGGAGGGGGAACTTTCTGAGAGAAAAAAGGCCAGGTGCTCGACCACCTAAACCCTTCTTCTGCATGTGTCTGTTGTTTATAACGAAGTAAAATTAAATAACTCTGCAAACAGACATAAAGCATCTCTGCCTTCACAGTTCAGTCAACGACTGCTCATTAACCCTCTATGAGTACACCGGTGGTCGGAGCGCCACGCACCGCGGTTGTCATAAATCACAAATGATCAGTGTTTTCAACCACAAGAAACTTGTTTTAGGTCTCAAATGCCGAAATACACATTTGTAGTACAGGGTATCTGCACATTTTTCAACAGGAAATTTAATACCTTTTAAGACCTTTTTAAGTCCTCTAAAATGAAAATTTAAGACTTTACCTAAAAAAAAAAAAAAAAAAAAAAAAAGAAACAGGAAAATGTTCAGTTTGAACACAGAATGATGTGGTGAAGTATGGCGGCAAATATATGGCGCCAAATCAATGGCAATATAAATCGAGCGCAGCGGTGATGTTTGCGCGCGAGGAGAAGTGAACCGTGAGCACATTACTTGGTTTACTTGTTATCTCTAACGCTATTGGCTACTCTGCCTTTCCGGAAGTTAGCCGGGATTGGACGCAGGTTAAAAGATCACACCAATAAATATATATACAATTTGCAAGTCATAATCATAAGAAACTTTCTGAGAACTTTATGAACTTTATGAGGATTCAATCTCGAGAAACAGTCAAATAATAATAATTAATCTTCTAAAAGACTTGCATTCTTGTAACATGACTTTCTGAACCCATTTGATTTGTCCGTGCAGCACTTGTCTGGTTTGTTGTATTTTACTTCATTATTAACCACAACAGCAGTGCTCATTATGAGACTTGGGGATGATCTTTCAAGGAAATATTGTCTTCAGAAGAGTTTATTTGCTTTTTAGATCTTGCCATACAATGCATACTATATGTGCAGTGCAGCTTTGTATATCATTATAATTGTTAACATTGTTTGTAATATAGATCAGTGGAAAATATATATGTCTATATATTATATATATTTTTCAATCTCATTTTTAGTTAATGATTGAATAACCTGCATATAAAGACTTCAATCAAAAATGATTAGCCCAATCAAACATAAAAAATACAGTGACAGACATTCAGATGGGTGTTCATCGCCACCTATTGAACAACAATTTAATTTCTACAATCTTCGTTTGGCTTTACTCACTGCATGTATCCATTAAATTATTCCACTTCAGAGGCATACAAATACCACTTTTTATACAACATGCCCACATCTTAAAGGTCACATATGCAGTTGATGTCAAAATTAGTAGCCCACTTTTTTCTTGTTTTATTTCGGCTAGAATAAAAGGAGTTTTTAATTTTTTAAAACCCATTTTAAGGTCCATATTATTACCCTCTTTAAGCTATTTATTTTTTTCGAAAGTCTACAGAACAAACCATCGTTATACAATGACTTGCCTAATTACCCTAACCTGCTAGTTAACCTAGTGAAGCCTTAAAAATGTCACTTTAAGCTGTATAGAAGTGTCTTGAAGAATATCTAGTCAAATATTATTTACTGTCATCATGGCAAAGATAAAATAAATCAGTTATTAGAAATGAGTTAATAAAACTATAATGTTTAAAAATGTATTGAAAAAAATCTCTCCGTTAAATAAAAATTTGGATAAAAATAAACGGGGCTAATAATTCAGGCGGGCTAATAATTCTGACTTTAACTGTATAGTGGAATAACAGACTAATGGCAATATATTTACTATAAACCTTTGTACTTTATGCACTGCATGCATGTATAGCCTATTTTGTATACTATTGTCCATCCAATTTATTTTGACTTGTTCTTCATAGAAAATGAGTCAAGGACAATGAGTCTAAGAAAAAAAAAGATTTTTATCAATTTTAACACGTTTGGCTTGAGTTCAGTTTAAATGTAGGAGCTAAACTTCATCAAATGGTTCAAAAACACACATTTAAAGTCTAAATTATTTGTCCTGAATTATTAGCCCATGTATATTTTCCCCAATTTCTGTTTAATGGAGAGATATTTTGCCACATGGTATAACTCTCTCTTTCTCTCCCAAGTAATAAAGTTTGTTACAATAATATATCTCATTATTTTGATTTGTCATTATATGACTTGGTCATGATGGTAAGAATAGGCATTATTATGAGATTAATTATTACAAGAAATATCTCATTATTGAAAGTAAGTCGTCACCTATTATTACTGAGAAAGTAAGTCTATTAGTTTCACACTGTGACATTATGATAAGATATCCTATATATTTTTATTTAACGGGGAAACTAGCTTACTTTTATTTAAGACATTTCAAGACTTTTTAAGGACCCGCGGGGACCCTGTAGTAGCAGAACAACCATTGACAGTTTATGAAATACACCACGGTTGTCTGTGAAAAGGGTAATAATTGTATAAGAATGATCTGACAACATGCTTACTCATACAGTATACACATTGTGTGCATAATTAGACATTTTGTGCTCTCCGAAATATACTTTTGGGCATACGGGTCAGTTTAGGAACATGATCTGTTCACACTGCAAATCTGATATTGGCCCCATTTATAAGAGCAGTATGAACAGCCAAGCAAAAACATCAGATCTGAGAAAAAATCCGATTTGAGCACTAAGCCTCGCAGTGTAAACGTAGCCAGAGAAAAGGCGCGACTGCCGAAATCACAAATTGCTGAATGAATTTACAAGTGAGGCGCACCTAAAACGATCCAGCTCCTTTCCATATTTCGGACAATAAATCAATATATTGACTATTGCGACAGGCCTAATCATACCACATATCAGCCACCAGTGTGATAGGCAGAAATAGACTACAGTAGTTCAACTAATCCCTGCAGCTTTTAGATGTGAGAGCAGACCAGACTAAAGCTATTACAGAGGCAATTGGCATATACATTTCCTCTGCAATGCGCCCATATAGAATAGAATCAAATCCCAGCTTCAAGTACTTATTAAAAGTGCTTGAGCACACGTTACACTGTAATAAGCCAGTTTGAGATCCTCTCTCTACACCAAGATGGCAAAGGGTTACCTGGCAATACCTGCAGCCTCAGTCCCAAGCGAGAGTTTTCTCAATGGTAGATGACATAGTTACCGCCTTCACTCACTACTACTGAAAATGTGGATAAATTTGAAAGTATAATAATTCTAAAGCCTTTTATTTTGAATATTTATTTTGCAGTTTGTTAAATCACAATTTTAATACACATTTAATGTATTCTTTTTGTTGGGCTTAACCTTTATTAGGTTAAATTAGCTTATAATATAATATAATATAATATAATATAATATAATATAATATAAATATAATATAATATAGAAAGCTTAGATAAATATATAGTCTCTTCATTTAAAAAAAAGTAATTTTTCATTATTCAATTTATTTTGCACTTTTATTATCACAAGTATCTTATCACAAGCCTAGCTTATTGTGACCAAACATTACTGTCTTTTCAAAATAAATGACAAAAAAGCAAGTATTGCGGATTTGATTATTATTCTTGTACAGAAACGTGAGCCCAAAACTAAAGTACATGACAAACCATATTAGGTACCTCTGTGTACCATTACAATCCAAACTGATAGATAAACAAATATTATATATCGCTTTATTCATTCATTAATAATTTAATTTTTTAGTTTCTATTTACAAATGCACTGAAATGAATAATCTGGCTCAAATTTGGAAACTCTGTATGCAATTGGCCAGAAATGTTTTGTTATAATAGATTATTAGCAGTTTCAAACTTATAATACTTGGCGTAAGCCATTTAAATGAATGGGTTTCATAGCGCAATGCTTTCCGAGTCTGGTGTAAAAGCCTGAAAGGAGAAAGAGTGAAACTAGCTTGATAAAGTTGGATCAGCTGTTCGTAAGTTCTTAAACTGGAATGTAAAGTTCACACTAGGGGCTTACTAATTACAAGCTAGTTTGTAACTAAATTTGTTCTAACTTCGGTTGCACCACATGTTCTTAAGGCAAATCGTAGTTAGATCATAAGCTCTCTGTAAAGTCATGCGTAGTCGCATTGACTGATGTAATATCCAATAAAAAAGCATTTTAATCCTTAAACTGCTTTAAAATTCTGCAACTAATGCGTTTATACAAAACTGACCTATGAAAATTAAATAATAAATTACATATTTATAGCACATTAAATGAGTCACTAATAACAGAGGATGCAGATCATCTGCAGCTAGGCTACATTTTAACATAGGCACTGCTCGTACAACCAGCCCCTGAACACTACTGGACAGTGTGGAACAGCCAGTGTTGAGTGTAATTAGTTACAAAGTAACTGGTTGCTGTAATTAGATTACTTTTCAGAAGAAAAAGTAACCGATTACATTTATTTTTAGGTAATTTATTACAGCTGCATATGACGTACAGAGATGCATTTTAGAGATGTAGAATAATTAATTGTATTTTTAGCTAAAGAATGTTTAAATAATCCAAGTAAGCCTACTTTTTGTCCTATAGTAGAAAAATTAAATATTGCAATTAAAATCATAACAAAACATTGTGGAGCCCTACACTAAAAAAAATGGTTCATTGGATTTACCTAATTTTCTTGAGGCAAGTGGTTGCAAGCACTTATACATGGGCTAAACCTAAATTAAATTAAGTAATGTTCAACCTAATTTGTATAAATTCATATAAATTGTTTGCAACCAGGGATGGGTTTTGTTAAGGTTTTAGCGTTATTACTACTTTTATTGATACCACTTATCGGTTCGGTACTTTAACGGTTCTCTTATCGGTACTTTTTGTAAATGAAAAAAATTATAACAATTGAACAAAATGAACAACTTCATTTTATTATTAAGCTTTTAATGTAAAATAAAACGAAACCAACAATTGCGAAACAAATAAATATTTTGTTTCCTGTAAAACAATGTACAATGATTTAAAGGAAAATGACTCAGTTTTTAACCGTTCTTCTGGAGAAAAATCAACATGCTTGACTTTTCTGGCAGAAGTCTGGATCTTTCTTGGTTTATTGTGCTCCCTGCAGTTGAAAATACTCTCTTTGAGTTGCAAAATGCAGTTAAATAACCAGATTAAGTTTATGATTTTTCATTAACACCTTCACGTAAATGAGTTAACAGTGTTTTGGGAGTTTTTAGTTTTTAGTGTTTTAGTTTTTAATACAGTTGTCGCATCTTGCAATTTAAAAAATAAGCTGTTTTTTTTTTTAATAAGCATAGTTTATTATTAGGCTATTCATAGCCTATGTTTGTAAATACAGCTGATGTAAAAGCATTTTTTAAATGTTTATAATTTATTTAGGCTTCTGCAAAAAAATACTTTTTCATTGCAACCGAATGTGTGTGTGTGTGTGTGTGTGTGTGTGTGTGTTTGAGTGTTTGAGTGTGTGTGTTTGCGTGCGCGTTTATTAAACTATTAATACTAATATTAATACTATACTAATTTATGTGATTGACTGTTGACATAACGTTGTGGATGATGTAAAGATACGGTTAGTAGCTAGACAGTCAAAACTTTGCATTGCAGTTAATGCACTTTTTAAAGATACTCCCACTTAGCCAGATTGCTTGCGTTTCTGCTTATACAAGAAAACAACTTGTTAAGTTTGTTGTAACGAACTCGGCTGTTCACTCTGGAAATACAACCCATTTGGTTGTCTCTGCAAGCTTACGAGCTGTGTGAGTGCAAGTCTGTGTCGCGAGCTGTGTGTGCGTTAAGAGCTATTCTCCACTGAGTGTGCGTGCACAGCCGAGAACTGTGACTGCTTTTATACTTGACGCTCTTGCCGGAAACGCAAGCATTTCTCATGTGAGAAAGACGAGGCAGACGAATATCAAATATCGCAAATTAGAAAAGGTTGGTCAGTTAAATTATGCTACTGTAAGTAATGTTTATTCAGCAATAATTCTCCAGTACCGAGAGCAGAACTGTTAACGTCAGATCTTGTCGATACTTCGGTCTTTTATAATGTAGCACCGATAAAGTACCGAGTTTCGGTATCCATCCCTATTTGCAACCACTTACCTTAAGAAAATGTAGCAAATCCAATGAATAATTTTTTTTCAGTGCACTTTGAACACTATCCCACATAAATTAAACAACAATTATCAAAACCGCAGGCTAAGATCTAGCTAGTGGGCTAGCCGATGTTCAAGTCTGCTTTGAAGCATAATATTTAATATCTGAAGCAGATATACATGTGTCTGCAAACGAGCGCATCTTCTGAGGGTGATGTGGGTAGTTTTAGGCAGAGCCCACACTGCTCATTGTGTGGTGGTGTAACACCCCTGAGAATAGAGCACACTGTTGGCCTGCCGGTGACTCATCCTGTGTTCAGTCTGCACATAACACATATTCAGCTGTTAGCTTCTATGCATCTCTGCTGATTAACACTTTCGCAAGCTTTCCATCGGCACTCCACTGCTAAATGCCGCTCGAACATGTGAGTGGGAATTCAAAGAGTGGGAGGAAACTGATAGTAATACATATAGAAAGGCAATCTCTTGAAAAATGTTATATGACATGGGTCTACATCTTTTGGATGGTCATGAGGCCATAAGGATGTAAGGGATCAATATTTAAAGATTTCCACTTGTTTACAGAGGCTGTCGTCCTCGAAGCATGTTGTTTTTTACATTCACATTACATTTAGTAATTTAGCAGATGCTTTTGTCCAAAGCATGGAGGCATTAGGGAATCAACAAAGGAGGCAATACACACAAGTGCTGAACAAAAGAACTGTTTGTGCTCAGAGAATTAGGTGCTAGATTTAGGGTGACTAGTGCAAGTGTCAGAGATGAAAGAGTGTGTTTTCTACAGGTGGTTTGTCAAGCCCACTCACCAGTGTAAGGCACACTCACTTTATTGAATATATATATACTGTTGCAAGGCTGTTTATACAGTTCAAACAAGTAAAAATTAATATTTTCAGTGTGTACTGAAAAATAGTGTTCAATAATAACTGCTAATGTAAAATAACGTAATTAACAACAAATTAAATAGAATAATTTATCATTAGCATAAATAATAATTTGTATTAAATATAATATTTAATTGTTAAAATTTGAAAAATACATTAGGATAATACAAGATTCAACAATATAACAAAAATTGGCATATAAGAAACAAAATTTAAAAAAGTATTAAAATAATCTATTTCTATATTATAAAACAACTATGAAAAATTAAATGGCAAAAATTAAATATTGCACAATGATTAAAATGAACAAATAAATTACAAATTATTTTTAAATTAAAATAATATTTTAGGTCCATTTACAATATTAATTTTAACAAAATACTTCAGATTTTTATATAAGAATTTCTATAAGTGGCTTTTACATTTTATAAGTATGTGTGTCCTCACATATTCGGGGGTCTATATCTTAATGATTGAAAACCCCAGCTTAACATACTTTAGCATCAGTGGCAAGAGCTTGAAACACATATATTTCATAAAATAAAAAAATAAATAGAAAAAAAATAACAATAAATAAATTAAGTAAATTAAGATAAAAAATAATAAAAAATAATAAATAAATAAAAATAAATAAAATAATAAATAAAATGTAAAAAATAATAATAATAAATAAAAAAAAGAATAAAAATAAAGTACAATTTTAATAAAATAAAAAATAAATAATAAAATAAAGGAAAAAATAAATAAAATGCAAAAATAAAAAACAGTAAAAAGAAACAATAATAAAGTAAAAACTTAAATAAAATAAATGATAAAATAAGCAAAACAAAAATAAAATAAATAATAAATAAAATAAAAAAAATTAAAAATAAAATAAAAATTTATGAAATAAAATAAAAAAACAAAGCACAAAAAATAAAACAAAACAATAAATAAAAATAAATAAAATAAATAAATAAGTGCAATAAAAGTAAAACTAAATAACACAAATAAAATAAATAAATAAAATAAATGAAATAATCATAATATATATATATATATATATATATATATACAATAAAAAGATTCTATGGAGGGCAACAGAGCAGTGTATTTCTCCCAGTCAGTCCCACTCTGGTGTCATCAGTGCTGCCACAAAACGCCATCTGCCAGCAGCCCGTCTCAGAGCAGGGCCACCAACACCCACTCGAACATGGATGTCTGACTGGAGAGGAGAAACCATGTGACTCCTCTGCTGCCTCCAGTTCACACATCCCAGCCTGCAGTGACGCAGCTCACTTCTGCCACGCTGCACACTCAAACAAACCCCAGACCGACCAAACACAAAGCCTAAGAGAGTCCAGTGAGCTGGATTTATCATGCCTGAGCTGAGCTGAACTGTTCAGTAGCCAAGCCATTCCCAGCCAAACTCCCAGATTCGAGTCCCAATGCCAAGGCTATCCTGAGGAGTATCAGAGTTCAGCATGCTATGGCTACACATTAACCACCGACAAAAGAGAACCGGACTTTCTAGAGGAAGAGGCAAGAGTTTGACCTTCGTTTGCGTGGGTTCCACCAGCGCGATGGGAAATTTTGATATGCACTAGAGAAGTTGTTAAATATTAATGGGTTATAAGAAAGTGTTTTCTACAGAACACGAGAGTAAGGTTCATCTTTATTAATGATAGCGTTTGAGGAGGAAAGAACCATGGTATTAGCACTCTTTGTTTTGACAGCATGTTGGTATGGATTTATGGGAAACGTTTGTTATTAATTGTATCGGTGTTGTCTTTTTTTGTAATATACTTCAAATGTAACCAATTATTTCACAAAACTATAAACGATTAAAATTGTAAAATTGTACTCGCAAGAAACGGTTAGAAAAAAGAAACTCCAGGCTGCAAGGATATTAAAAAAATAATACCAAATTTTTTAAAAAAAAGGGCAGCATGGTGGCTCAGTGGTTAGCAATGTCGTCTCACATCAAGAAGGTCACTGGTTCAAGTCCTGGCTGGTTCAGTTGGCATTTTTGTGTAGAGTTTGCATGTTCTCCCCATGTTGGTGTGTGTTTTCCTCTGGATGCTCCGGTTTCCCCCGGCATGCGCTATAGGTGAATTCGGTAAAACAAAATTGGCTGTAGTGAATGAGTGCATGTCAGAGTAAGATAAAGAAAAAATAACGGGATTTTCTACAAATGAAGCATGAACACACACACTGATTTGCATCTTATAAGCACAACCAAGCCTTAAAAATAGACTGTGGACCACAACTTTAAATATACATACTGTTGTAAAGCTGTTTATATTCAGTAGATTATACAGGTAGAAATGTATATTTTCAGTGTGTACAGGAAAATAATGTTCAATAATAATTGTTAATGTAAAAAATTAAAAATTAAAAATAAAATAATTCATCAATAACATAATTAATTCTTTGTATTTTACATTTGTAAAAATAATTATTCATGAGTCATACTCTAAAAAAATTCATGAAAAATAAATTAGAATAATACAATAAAAAGATAAAAACAAATTGGTACATAAGAAACAAAATTTTTAAAGGATTAAAATAATATATTTCTAAATATGAAAAAAATCCATCTAAAATGGCAATGACATCAAAATGGCAATAATACAAAATGATTAAAATGAACAAATGAAATACAAATTGATTAAAAATAAATAAAATAATATTTACGTTCATTTATAATATTAATTGACAAAATACTTGTGATTTTTATATAAGAATCTATAAGTGGCTTTTACATTTTATAAGTGTGTGGGTCCCTCACATACTTAAAACCCCAGCTTAACATATTGATTTAGTATCAGTGGCAAGAGCCAGAGCTTGAAACACAACATATATATTTATTAAACCAGAATAGTGTACTGCATAAAATAAAAAATAAAATAAATAATAGAACAAATAATAGAAAATAAAATAAAAAAACTAAACTAAAAGTGTGGAGTTTGCATTTTCTCCCCATGTCCGCATGGATTTTCCTCTGGGTGCTCCGTTTTCTCCCACAGTTAAAAGACAAGTGGGGTAAGTGAATTTCGGTAAAACTAAATTGGCCATAGTGAATGAGTGCAAGTAAGTGTGTATGGGTGTTTCCCAGTAGTGGATTGCAGCTGAATGGGCATTCCACTGTATAAAGCATGTTGAAATAGTTGGTGGTTCATTCCGCTGTGGTGACCCCTGATAAATATGGAGAAAAAAAATTCTTCCAAAGGAAAATGTATGAATGTATTGAATGTATGAAATTTATGAATAAATGAATCAATGAAGTAAATCAGATTTTTAAGATTTTTGCTATTCTGCGATCGCTGAATCCAATGCAAAATCAACAAAAATCAAACATTTTTGCGATCCTGCAAAATTCTTAATTTAAACGCAAAATAGCAAAAAATTAAATAATCTCATAAAACATCTAATTCCAATCCATATAATTAAATATATTTATTTCAGTTTGCAATTAATTGTTGTACGTGACTTATACACACTGTATATGG